>NW_011487325.1:19367-20317 GCF_000754665.1 Bison bison bison | reverse complement strand
CTCTAGCAACAAACTAGAGGCATGTGTGCAACATGGCTCTGCCCAGGGAAGCCTCAGCATCTGAGGCTTTTATTGAGAACAGGTCCCATAGGTACATCGTGCTCCATAACCAGATATGGCAAGTGAAACTCAGGATCCCAACAATGACACCAGATGCACATTATCGATGTTGATGTTTGTGCCAAGCAATCAGGTGAACAAAACATGATCATCAACCAATTAACATTAGAACATTCCCCCTGGGTTGACCAATAGTCAAATCATGGTTTCCAGTTCCCTTGACATACAAGGACCAAACAACCAGACCTGCTGTGTTAACACTTTCCTCACATTCACATATTTTATTTAATCCCCAACAGTCCCCTATTATATGGACTACCATATGAGTTAACCAATGCTCTGTAACATATAGTAAGATCACATCTAGCAATTGATTGAATCAAGATATGAATCTATGATTGACTTAAGTTCAAATTTTCATTATGCTGTACTGCCTTCTCACTTCCAGTTTCTGGGGTATGTGTTTATTCTCAGATCACCCAGTCCACTGGCATCAGCAAAGCCCTTTCCTGACTTTTAATCAATCTGGACCATCCTCCTAACTTACCAGGAGCATATAAATATGTTGCTTTTTAAACCACACTTAATTATAGAGTAGGAGTCTACAGAATATTTGAAGCTCATTCAACGTGAAAAATTCTAGGTGCATTAGTATGGGGCTTCACACATAAAAACAATATAAAATATGTAAAAAGAAAACATGTACCCTGAGTTAGAGAAGAAATATTCCAAAAAAGAAAAAATAATAATTTTTTTTACCAGTCAAAGCTTCCACAAGTGAATACCTAAAAGAACTCGTCTCACTTCAAAGGATAGTTTTTGACACTTCTTGGCAATGTCCTGGTTTAAGTAAGAGGGCTCTGAATCTCTGTTTGCTAGCCTTCTTGCAA
>NW_011487325.1:18785-19267 GCF_000754665.1 Bison bison bison | reverse complement strand
CCAAGATTTGGCTTCTAGACTGTGGCTGGCTGGGGACGTGACAGAGGGAGGAAAATGACAGTGGACACATCATGTTTAAAGAAATAAATGATGAGATTTGACTTTTACCTATAGTAACAAAACCCCATCAAAATGGAAGCAAACTTGGTTACGTAGCACATGTTCTGATGATACATTTTCTTTCACAGTATCTACACATGCTGAATCCAAGCAAGGCAGAATGCAGGGAATAAGACAATATCTACTCATTGTCCTAACTGTTATACTCATCATCGGCTTTGTTATCAGGTGTTATTTCTTTATTCAGTATATCTGTGTGGGTGAGGAATCCCATAGAGCAACAATGTAAGTCTTACACCTCTGAATTAAAAATAAAAGGGGTGGGGTGAGGGGTGCACACTGGGTTCTTCACTATAACTCCCAAAGCAGCCACATAAGTCTTACACCTATGAATTAAAAATACAAGGGGCAGGAGTTGGGGG
>NW_011487325.1:17141-18685 GCF_000754665.1 Bison bison bison | reverse complement strand
AATGGTCATCTGAGTTAAATTCGCCCATTCCAGTCCATTTCAGTTCGCTGATTCCTAGAATGTCGACATCCACTCCTGTCATCTCTTGTTTGACCACTTCCAATTTGTCTTGATTCATGGACCTGACATTCCAGGTTCCTATGCAATATTGCTCTTTACAGCATCGGACCTTGCTTCTATCACCAGTCACATTCACAGCTGGGTATTCTTTTTGCTTTGGCTCCATCCCTTCATTCTTTCTGGAGTTATTTCTCCACTGATCTCCAGTCACATATTGGGCACCTACTGACCCCGGGGAGTTTTCTCTTTCAGTATCCTATCATTTTGCCTTTTCATACTGTTCATGGGGTTCTCAAGGCAAGAATACTGAAGAGATTTGCCATTCCCTTCTCCAGTGGACCACTTTCTGTCAGACCTCTCCACCATGACCTTCCCATCTTGGGTGGCCCCCTGGGCATGGCTTAGTTTCATTGAGTTAGACAAGGCTGTGATCCTAGTGTGATTAGATTGGCTAGATTTCAGTGAGTATGGTTTCAGTGTGTCTGCCTTTGATGCCCTCTTGCAACACCTACCATCTTACTTGGGTTTCTCTTACCTTGGAAAAGGGGTATCTCCTCACTGCTGCCGCTCCTGACCTTGAAAATGGAATAGCTCCTCTAGGCCCTCCTGCACCCGCACAGCCACCACTCCTTGGACGTGGGGTTGCTCCTCCCGGCCGCTGCCCCTGACCTTGGACGTGGGGTAGCTCCTCTCAGCCATTCCTGTGCCGTCGCAGCCTGGCACTCTCTGCCACTGCCCTGACCTTGGACATGCGGTAACTCCTCTTGGCCGCCGCCCCTCGGACATGGGGTCCTCCTGGTTTCTGCCCCTGACCTCGGAAGTGGGGTAGCTCCTCTTGGCTGCGCTATGTGCCTGTGTGTTAAGGCTTAGATATGGTCAATTAAATCCTCCAACCCCACTGAAGGCACACACACACACAAGCTGCTAAATGGTCATACCAGTAGAATACAGATCTTCGACCCATTGACATCATACCAGTGCTAGATTGGTTAGGGTTACCTCTAACTTGTTAACATGTATGACCTTAAATTCCTGGGAATCCCAGGCTACACCTTTGTATCCATCCCTGTAGATGTGAAGGCCATAAATTAGTGCCACAAATCCACTGAGTTCCATACCAATCACACTCTCTAAGGGTAATAATAGACATAGTTCATAAAGCACCCAACCTTGTTTCATAATTACCAGGTTGATCATTTTTAATATGATTTAACCCTTCCCAACGTAGAGGAGCTTTTAAACTTAAATGACCATAGTCTGCTGTTAACCATGTAGATCTAACCCATAATTGTGGGAATTTTACTTTTCATAGATGAGAGGTTAATTTTTTAATGGAGACTTAGCTCATCACTCCCTTTGAGTTTAAATCACCCTAAGAGAAATCTTAAATCTATGGCCAGGATCACAACAGGTATTATTAACTGGCCAGGTGAGAGAATCCCATCTAGTAATATCATGAAGATAGAACAGGACTGAACACTCAT
>NW_011487325.1:16416-17041 GCF_000754665.1 Bison bison bison | reverse complement strand
CACATGCATGCACATACACGTAGACTGGTTCACTGTTGTTGTGGTTACTTAACATTAACTTTAGACTTCAAAAGAGCTACCAACATCTTGTGGGTTGGATATGTTCACTTAAATGAAGCTCTTAAATGATCTCAAGTACATTATCAACTTTAGCCAAAACTATCTCCTATTCATGGTTCAGTTGAATTCATTCTAAATTGAGTCTAGAAAAAGAGGGAATGGCTATCTAAATAAGACAGAATTAAAATCTTCTCAGGGGAGAGAGAAGGAGTTGGGTCTCTGCATTCCAAAGATGGTAACACATTTTGAATAATCTATCATTTTAAGATGTAATAACATGAAAATTGATTAATGGTGTTAAGTGACCCTAGTCCCTGCCTTTCATATAGGAGGATCAGGCTGGCTCTGACATACTGGGTCCCTAAAAATTTCCCAATCCAAGAACTGGTGACCAAATATACCACTGTTCTATTCCTTTGGTTTTAGAGTAATCTTGTGAGGATAAATAAGCATGGTTACAAAATTTAATGGTGCAAATATGATAGGAAAACAATCAATGTAGTCTAAGACTTTTTTATGTGACAAGTTGTGACATTTGTGCCTCAGTTGCATATCAACTTGTGGC
>NW_011487325.1:15045-16316 GCF_000754665.1 Bison bison bison | reverse complement strand
TTTTCAGGGTCAAGAAAGAAGGCATCACCGAGACATCATCCACATCATTTAAAATATCATTCACTGAGTCCAAGTCACTGACTGCTGGTCCAGGCAATCCAGAAAAACAATCTGTGCTGTCTAGTATAGATAATTCATCTCGGCCCTCAAGTCGACAAAAAGCCTCTGTACCTTTAAGAGCAAAAAAGTTAGTCAGGCCCTCAAGTCAAAAAAACCCATCCAAGTCATCAACTCACAAAAGAGAGTTAGGATCACTCCCCCAGAAAAAATTGCATAGAACACGCAGTCCAAAAAAGGCACATAGGGGGGCTCATGCCCATAAGCATATCAGGTCAAGTCAGGTCAGTCCATCCTATCCAAAGAAGGCCATCACGCCAACTTGGCCATCAAGTCTACAATGTCTGGTCAAGCCAACCAAAACTTCTCCACCCTATGCAAAGAGTCAAAGTGTCCCTGAGCAATCAAATGTAGTGAAACTGACCAAACTTCGGAGACATCGTAAACCAAAAAGCCCAGCTAGTGAAGGTAGTGCAGAAATATTATCTAGGCCTCAACCAGTGAATTTTTGTCAGTGCTACAAGGAAATATGCCTTGTTTGCAGTGCTTCTTCTGAGCCATTCATCACTCATATTTCAGAAAGGAATATGAAGCATGTTCTAGTTCCAGATTTTTCACGTGAACTGAAGCACTCTTACAAGTCATTTCACAAGACAGAGCCCAAGAATAATGCACTGTATGGCAACATGAATGATAGCCATTTCACATGTAACAGTGATGATGAAAGTGACAAGGAGGCGACTATTATGTGCAATATAAAATGCAAGGAAACCATCTATAAAACCTCCCAAAATAATTTAAGGCCTCATGGAAAAAAAAAAAAAAGGACCACCTATGTAGAAGAAGCAAACTTCTAACAACTATTATATTCTCACCATATTTAAGAACCTGGTAGAAGAAAACTCCATCACTACTGAGATTAGATCTATCCATCTCAAGGCAATTTACTTGAAAAATAGTAAATAAATGTGTGACATAACAACTGATTTTTTTGTAATTATTATTGCATTTTAGATATAGAAATCTGTTTTGGAGGTATCTTAGATCTGCTTGGGAAAACTCCAGGAGATGGTGAGGGACAGGGAAGCCTGGCGTGCTGCAGTCCATGTGGTTGCAAAGAGTTGGACAAGACTTAGTGACTGAACAACAACAACAACAGTGTAGATCTGGTCACTTGGGGCTTCCCTGATAGCTCTGTTGGTAAAGAATCGACC
>NW_011487325.1:14120-14945 GCF_000754665.1 Bison bison bison | reverse complement strand
TCTCCTTAAAGGCAACCTATTTACAACCCTCAATTATTCCTCTGCTGTTGCAACCTTATAAAACAAGGGTTAATCATGATTAATTAGCTTGGAATTATATATATAATACACAGAAAAGGCCGTCTTTAAAATAAGCAAGAGCTAATAATAGCTTACATCTAAGAACTTTGAGGTAGTGCTACTTGAGAATAATTCTACTTAGAATTATTCCCTGATGTGCCTGAATCAAAATAACACATTGAAAAGACAGCTGAAGGAGATGAAGAAATAAATTGGTATAAATCTGTTGTATATAATTATTTTACTTTAAAAAGTAAGATACAGGAACTATATAGTCATTGTTCTCTGAATAGTAGAAATTTGCTGATAATAAAAAAAATCTGTAGATATCTTCTATCATCAAACTATTCCCTTAGTTACCAATTTTCCTAGCAAAATGAGCTATTTTTTAATCCATATTAAAATTGCCTAAAGGCTGGGAATGTAAGTTGGTACAGCCACTGTGGAAAAAGTAAAGCAGTTCCTCAGAAAATTAAAAATAGAATTACCATTTGATCCAGCAATCTCACTCTTGGGCATATATCTGGACAAAATCAAAATTCCAAAAGATACATATATCCCTATGTTCACAGAAGCATTATTCACAATAGCCAAGACATGGAAATAAATCTAAATGTCCATCAACAGAAGAGTGGATAAAGATGTGGTCCATATGTATGATGGAATACTACTCGGTCATAAAAAGAATGAAATAATGTCATTTGCAGCAACATGGATGCTACTAGAGATTATTGTACTAAGTGAAATAAGTTAGAAAGAGAAAGG
>NW_011487325.1:12364-14020 GCF_000754665.1 Bison bison bison | reverse complement strand
CACCGCAGTTCAAAAACATCAATTCTTCAGCACTCAGCTTTCTTTATACTCCATCTCTCACATCATACATGACCACTGGAAAACCCATAGCCTTGACTAGATGGATCTTTGTTGGCAATGTAATGTCTCTACTTTTTAATATGCTGTCTAGTTTGGTCATAACTTTCTTTCCAAGGAATAAGCCTGTTTTAATTTCATGGCTGTAATCACCATCTGCAGTGATTTTGGAGCCCAGAAAAATAAAGTCAGCCACTGTTTCCACTGTTTCCCCATCTATTTACCATGAAGTGATTATCAAAGACAGTTGAATGTCTGAAGACATGGTGTCCTCTTAACAGAGAGAAAAGCTAAATTCAAGTTTTTGCACCAGCTTACTTTACTTAAAAGGTAAACTTAATTAACTTTATTTTAAACTTAGTCTTAACCATATACAAAACTCTTTCCTCATGCTTCACTTTTCACAAACCTTATCACTTTCTGTACCCATTACTGTGTTCTTCCATCCTGAAAAGCCACCTGTAAGTCACGCTTGCTTCCTTTTCCTTCACAAAATTTAATTCCATTCCTCATACCTTCTTTACTGAAAACACACTTCCTACTTCCTTTAACCAAACAAGAACTGACTTTTATATTAGCATTTTAGACATTGGTGAGCATAAATACAAGTGATAATTTCTAAAACCTTCATTTTAAGATGGCACCAAAGATCACTTCTTTTTAATCCCAAATCTCTTTAGTTTCTCTTTAAGAGTGTTTGGTAATAAATGTTTCAAAACCTTATTTTATTTGGAAATGACTTAAGCTTCCAACATTTAGTTTAGCAGAACCCTTAGAAGTTCAAGTTACCCCAATCTGGATAGACTATTTTAGACAGACATTCCAAAAGCATAATTATTCTTAATAGAGTTGACTAAAGGCTCATATCTCATTTACATTTTTTAGAAGCTTCTTCACTCAGCCAGTAATTTCCTTGCTGACAAACTTGTAACAGATATAATAATATTTAACTTATGTTAAACCTAGGTACAATGAAAATATTCTGCTTAATGTTAAGTACTCTTAGAGATGTCTGCATTATTTAGATCAACAAATAAACATTAATATCAGGTGTTTAATACTGAATATTTCCCAGTTCACATGAACCTGAAATTCAGTTAGGATAATTTCTCTTGTATTTAGAATTATTTGATTTGTAAGCACTTACTTTTTGTTGTTGTTGTTGTTGTTTTTTAATTTTATTTTATTTTTAAACTTTACAATATTGTATTAGTTTTGCCAAATATCGAAATGAATCCACCACAGGTATACCTGTGTTCCCCATCCTGAACCCTCCTCCCTCCTCCCTCCCCATACCCTCCCTCTGGGTCGTCCCCAAGCATCCAGCCCCAAGCATCCAGTATCGTGCATCGAACCTGGACTGGCGACTCGTTTTATGCATGATATTATACATGTTTCAATGCTGTTCTCCCAAATCTCCCCACCCTCTCCCTCTCCCACAGTCCATAAGACTGATCTATACATCAGTGTCTCTTTTGCTGTCTCGTACACAGGGTTATTGTTACCATGTTTCTAGATTCCATATATATGCGTTAGTATACTGTATTGGTGTTTTTCTTTCTGGCTTACTTCACTGTGTATAATAGGTTCCAGTTTCAT
>NW_011487325.1:11759-12264 GCF_000754665.1 Bison bison bison | reverse complement strand
TCACAAAATGCTGAAATGACCTACCTACGTTTACATTTAAGCAGGAATTTGATGTGAGGGCCATCTGACTCCACAGCCAAGATTTGAATGATGATCAGCGCCACTGCCAAAGCATTTTTTATTTTAATGTTTTAACATTTTAAACTGTATTTGTATATTTTATTTTATTTTTTACTTAAAACATTTTTAAATTTTTATATCTATTTTTTCTTGTATTTTGTGGGGGGTTTTCATGGCCACACCACACAATTTGTGGGATCTTAATTCCCCAAACAGGGAGCAAATCCTGTCCCACGGAAGTGAAAGAAATGAGGGTTAACCACTGGATTCTGGACCACCAGGGAATTCCTTATTTTTTTTATTTTATAGCTTTGGGTCCTGGATGTATATAGGTCAGCATGAGGTCATTTTGTTTACAAAGGTAGATGAACAAATATTTGTTCTAGATTTGTGAAAAATGCCATTGGTACTTTGATAGGGATTGCATTGAATCTGTAGATTGCCC
>NW_011487325.1:10886-11659 GCF_000754665.1 Bison bison bison | reverse complement strand
CCAAGGGACTCTCAAGAGTCTTCTCCAACACCACAGATGAAAAGCATCAATTCTTCAGCACTCATCTTTCTTTATGGTCCGACTCTCACATCAATACATGACTACTGGAGAAACCTTAGCTTTGACCAGACTGACCATTCTCGGCAATGTCTCTGCTTTTTAATATGCTGTCTAGGTTGGTCATAGCTTTTCTTCCAAGGAGTGAGAGTTTTGAATTTCATGACTGCAGTCATCTTTTGCAGTGATTTTGGAGTGCAAGAAAATAAAATCTGTCACTGTTTCCATTGTTTCCCCCTCTATTTGCCATGAAGTGATGGGACCGGAAAAGACCCTGATGCTGGCAAAGATTGAAGGCAGGAGAAGGGAATGACTGAGGGTGAGATGGTTGAATAGCATCACTGATTCAATGGACATGAGTGTGAGAAAGCTCTGGGAGTTGGTGATGGACAGGGAAGATGGCGCACTGCAGTCCATGGGGTTGTATAGAGTTGGACACAACTGAGCGACTGAAATGAACTGAACTGAACTGATGGGACCAGATGCCATGATCTTCGTTTTTTGAATGTTTAGTTTAAGCCAGCTTTTTCACTCTCCTCTTTCACTTTCATCAAGAGGCTCTTAGTTCCTCTTTGCTTTTTGCCATAAGTGTGGTGTCATCTGCATATCTGAGGTAACTGATATTTCTCCCAGCAATCTTGATTTGGGCTTGTGCTTCATCCAGCCCAGCATTTCACATGATGTACTCTGCATAGAAGTTAAATAAGCAGGGTGAC
>NW_011487325.1:10059-10786 GCF_000754665.1 Bison bison bison | reverse complement strand
ATGTCCATGTGTAGAGTCTTATGATGTTGGAAGAGAGTGTTTGCTATGACCAGTGCATTCTCTTGGCATAACTCTGTTAGCTTTTACCCTGCTTCATTTTGTACTCTAAAGCCCAACTTGCCTGTTACTCTAGTTTCCCAAGTACAGGTGTAAACCAAAAAATAGATGTACAGCCTCCCCAGGCTGCAGTCCTCATTTTGCCCCAAATAAAACTTAACTCGCAACTCTCAACTTGTACACCTTCTTTTAGTCGATAGTTATGACGACAGGTGAAGCAACCCCGAGTGGACTTCCCTTCTTTGACTGGACTCCACAAGGAACCAGAGCTGTGGTACCAGCTATGGCCCCTTGCACCCATCTGGATCCTCAGGGAGTGCAGATGAATTTGGGTAAGTCTCTCCTTGTTCTTGAATCTCCCATGTTGGTTGAGATTCTGAGTTTTATTTGGTGGTGGAGCAGGTTACCCAGTAGGAAAGATACTGGGGTGGAGTGGGCCCAGGTGAAACATCTGGGGCATAGCCACTCATGGTCTAGACAGTGAGTGGGGCTCGGTAGAAAGATACTGAGGAATTCTCACCCAGTCAAAAGATACTGGGTGAGGGGCCAGATGAAAGATGCCAGGAGAATTGCCCACCCAGTGGAAAGGTACTGGGTAGGGGTTATTGATTAGAAAAAAATCGAGGAATACCCAGGTCTTGACTGAAAGATGCTGAGGTCACTCCATTTT
>NW_011487325.1:8682-9959 GCF_000754665.1 Bison bison bison | reverse complement strand
ACAGGAAAGGGAGTGACTAATCTGATTTTACAGAGTTAAACTGCATCAGGCCACACATCATGAGTGCATAAGATCACTATATTGAAAGGTGATTGTGTTTGCTATGCAGTCTTTGTCTATGCTATACCAGCAAAGGTCTGTCTAGCCAAAGCTATGTTTTATCCAGTAGTCATGTATCGATGTCAGAGTTGGATTGTAAAGTAAGCTGAGCACCAAAAAAACTGATGCTTTAGAACTGTGGTGTTGGAGAAGACTCTTAAGCATCCTTAGGACTACAAGGAGATCAAACCAGTCGATCCTAAAGGAAATCAACCCTGAATATTCATTTTAAGGACTGATGCTGAAGCTGAAGCTTCAATACTTTGGCCACCTGATGTGAAGAACTGACTCATTAGAAAAGACCCTGATGCTGGAAAAGATCAAAGGCAGGAGGAGAAGGGGACGGCAGAGGATGAGATGGTTGGATGGCATCACCGACTCCATGCAAGTGAGTTTGAGCAAGCTCCAAGAGATGGTGAAGGACAGGGAAGCCTGGTGTGCTGCTGTCCATGGGGTCGCAAAGAGTCAGACACAACTGAGTGACTGAACAACATTTGCACATACATTTTTTTGACCCTCCAGTGTGGCTTGTGGGATCTTAGTTCCCCAATCAGGGATGGAACAGTGAAAGCACTGAGTCCTAACCACTGGACCGACAGGGAATTCCCATTTGTTTATACTATTTATTTATTTATTGTCTTCTTAGTATATGTAGAATTTGTAGTGATATGATTTTGCTCATCCATTTGTGTTTTCTCTCCTTTTTCTTGATAAGTCTGGCTAGAGGTCTATCCGTTTTATTGATCTTCACCAACAACATTTGGTTTCATTGACTTTTTCTCCCTTGTTTTTTGGTTTTCATTTATTTCTGCCCCAATCTTTATCATTTTGTTTCCTCTGCCTGTGCTGAGTTTAATTTCTTCTTTTTCTAGTTTCTTAAGATGGGAGCAGAGGTTACTAACTTGAGATCATTCTCCTTTTCAAACTTAGGCATTTAGTGCTATAAATTCCCCCCAATCCCTGCTTTAAGAGCATCCCACTAATTCTGTTATGCTGTCTTCATTTTCATTCATTTCAAAATACTTTCCAAATTATCTTCTGATATTTTTTGTTGACCCATGGGCTATCTAGAAACATGTCATTTTGTTCCCAAATATACGGGGGTTTTCAAGTGATTGAAAAGGGAGGAGAGGAGCTACCCCTCGCCCAAGGTCAGAGGTGGTGACCGAGAGTGCCAG
>NW_011487325.1:6920-8582 GCF_000754665.1 Bison bison bison | reverse complement strand
TAGGGGACTGAATGGTCTTGGCTGAGTGGTTAAGTAAGAGGCTGATCTGACACTTTCCCTCAATTTGACTGCCTTTATAGAATTTGTCAGGATAAAAGTGAGGAAAATACATGAGAGCTTTGCTCTAAAGAAAAAGGACAAGACTCCTCCTGGCCATTTTGGTTTTCTTGGGTGACTGAGAAATTTATGGGAGTGGTTCAGGCCTACTCCTCATACCATGCAGTGGTCCCATAGGGAAACCCACACATTAATTAAAACACTTGCTCATTCGGGGGTCACACATGAGAACTGGCCATTCAGGACCTGAGCAGCCATGGTGGTCTTAGATTGCTGGAGACAGAATCCAAAACACATGAGACAAGCTGAAACGAGTCTGGGGTGACTCCTGGAGAAGTTAAGCTCACAAGAAGCACATGGGCCCACTACACAAGTTCACTAGTGAGTTTTCTCCCTGACAAATTCAGCTTAAAATGGGAAACAGAATCTCTCAAAAACAGAAACAAAGGGGTGTCAGAAAGACCAGCGTATGACTAACACTGCAGCCAGATTCATGTACAATACATACGGAGCTCATACTTGCAATTACAAGTTAATTGGAGAAATTATACTGAAGGAGATCTCAACTTAAAATGGCCAAATTGGGGTTCTTTTGATATTCCAAAATTGATATATTTTTTTGCGTGCACAATTTGAAAAGGTTGGCATGCTTACTTTGACTGGTTTCTAGAAGCTTCTGAAACAGGAAATGATAGAGTAACTTCTTCACAGAAAATCAACAAGAAATTGCTTGAATCTATCAGAACTAAAAAGGCTGCTAGCACTGACTTTGCCAGGTCACAGGTCTAGTGGAACTGGGGAGTCACGTTTGACATTTATGGCATTTGGTTTTTGATTTCTGGCATCACTTTACCACCTTTTAGGGGCACTCTTGCCACTTGGCTTTTGATTTCTGAGCATCTCTTTGCCTTTTGTTTCATTTGGAATGTGACTCCTGGCTGGTGAAGTTCTGGTTTGGTTTCATCTGTTGGTTTGGTTTGAGTGCACAGACATCTGGTACAAACTGTTCAAGCTAATATGTGTATTGTTTACTCTAAGGTTCCATACCCAACCTGGAAACCCCTTGGGAAAATTTTTTAAATGACTGGTCAATCTACAGCTATGATCCAATGACAAGAAAAGTGGCCTAAATATATTATATCTTTATTGACATAGGATAGGAAAATGAACTGAAGTTCCCTAATGTCCAGGACTTCCTCCTGTAATCAACAGCCTGGGGCTGATCAAACTAAGGCCCCTACTTCCCCAGAGGGACAATCCCTGCTGGGACCAATCTGCCCTTGTTTTCAGTGCCAAGTTGAGTACTAATTTGGTCTAGTTGGTCTAAATTTTGGCTGTAAAACTATGGTCACAAAATAAAAGGTACAATTTTTGACAATGTGGTCACAATATTCTTTACACTCCAGAGGAAGCATGAAGAAAAAATTATCTCTTTAAGAATTCTTGCCCTGAGGAAATAACTTCTCCTATACATTTAGGAGGTATATTGTATGTTTTCACTGTATATTCTTACCCTGCTTATTTAGCTTATATGTAGAGTACATCATGAGAAACGCTGGACTGGAAGAAACACAAGCTGGAATCAAGATTGCCGGGAGAAATATC
>NW_011487325.1:3830-5746 GCF_000754665.1 Bison bison bison | reverse complement strand
TGAACATCCAGATGTTCAAGCTGGTTTTAAAAAAGGCAGAGGAACCAGAGATCAAATTGCCAATATCCACTGGATCATGGAAAAAGCAAGAGAGTTCCAGAAAAACATCTATTTCTGCTTTATTGACTATGCCAAAGCCTTTGACTGTGTGGATCACAATAAACTGTGGAAAATTCTGAAAGACATGGGAACATCACACCACCTGACCTGCCTCTTGAGAAACCGATATGCAGGTCAGGAAGCAACAGTTAGAACAGGACATGAAACAACAGACCAGTTCCAAATAGGAAAAGGAGTATGTCAAGGCTGTATATTGTCACTCTGCTTATTTAAATTTTATGTGGAGTACATCATGAGAAACGCTGGGCTGGAAGAAGCACAAGCTGGAATCAAGACTGTCGGGAGAAATATTAGTAACCTCAGATATGCAGATGACACCACCCTGATGGCAGAAAGTGAAGAGGAACTAAAAAGCTTCTTGATGAAAGTGAAAGAGGAGACTGGAAAAGTTGGCTTAAAGCTCAACATTCAGAAAACTAAGATCATGGCATCGGGTCCCATCACTTCATGGGAAATAGATGGGGAAACAGTGGACACAGTGTCAGACTTTATTTGGGGGGCTCCAAAATCACTGCAGATGGTGATTGCAGCCATGAAATTAAAAGTCGCTTACTCCTTGGAAGGAAAGTTATGGCCAACCTAGATAGAGTATTGAAAAGCAGAGATATTACTTTGCCAAGAAAGGTCCGTCTAGTCAAGGCTATAGTTTTTCCAGTGGTCATGTATGGATGTGAGAATTGGACTATGAAGAAGGCTGAACACTGAAGAATTGATGCTTTTGAACTGTGGTGTTGGAGAAGACTCTTGAGAGTCCCTTGGACCGCAAGGAGATCCAACCAGTCCATTCTAAAGGAGATCAGTCCTGGGTGTTCTTTGGAAGGATTGATTCTAAAGCTGAAACTCCAGCACTTTGGCCACCTCATGCGAAGAGTTGACTCATTGGAAAAGACCCTGATGCTGGGAGGGATTGGGGGCAGGAGAAGAACGGAGCGACAGAGGATGAGATGGCTGGATGGCATCACTGACTCGATGGACATGGATTTGAGTGAACTCTGGGAGTTGGTGAAGGACAGGGAGGCCTGGCGTGCTGCAATTCATGGAGTCGCAAAGAGTCGAACATGACTGAGAGACTGAACTAACTAACTCTACTGATTTATTTGTTATTGATCTTTTTTAATTCCATTATTGCCAGACTGTGGTTTAAATTACTTTAAATATCAACATGAATCAGCCATGTTTGACAGAAAGCAACAAAATTCTGTAAAGCAATTATCCTTCAGTTAGAAAATAAATTAATAAATCTTTTAAAAATGCAAGCGGAAAAAGTTTAAAAAAATATTTTAAGTATATTGAGACATCTTATGGCACAGCATATGTTCTATGTGAGTAAATATTTCATAGATACTTGAAAGAAATGTATATTCTAGGATGAGAGGTGGGACGGAGGCTCAAGAGGGAGGGGACATATGTATACCTGTAGCAGATTCATGTTGATGTATAGCAGAAACCAACACAACATTATAAAGAAATTATCCTCCAATTAAAAATAAACAATTTTAAATATATATATATATCTTTCTGTGGTTGGGTAGAGTCTTCTACAAATGCCAATTAGGTCAAATTGGTTCATTTATTGTTGATGTTGTTAGTCACTAAAACATGTTCAACTTTTTTTGCAACCTATGGCCTGTTGCCCACCAGGATCATCTCTCCATGAATTTCCCAGGAAAGGATACTAGAGTGGGTTGCCATTTCCTTCCCCAGGGGATCTTTTCGACATAGGGATCGAACCCCAGTCTCCTGAATTAGCAGGAAGATTTTTTACCACTGAGCCACCAGGGAAGCCCAAATTAGTT
>NW_011487325.1:3241-3463 GCF_000754665.1 Bison bison bison | reverse complement strand
TTGACTATGCCAAAGCCTTTGACTGTGTGGATCAAAATAAACTGTGGAAAATTCTGAAAGACATGGGAACATCACACCACCTGACCTGCCTCTTGAGAAACCTATATGCAGGTCAGGAAGCAACAGTTAGAACTGGACATGGAAAAACAGACCAGTTCCAAATAGGAAAAGGAGTATGTCAAGGCTGTATATTGTCACTCTGCTTATTTAACTTATATGCAG
>NW_011487325.1:0-611 GCF_000754665.1 Bison bison bison | reverse complement strand
TTAAACTCAATTGGAGTGATGAGCTAAGTCTCAATAAAAAAATTAACCTCTCATCTATGAAAAGGAAAAAATCCCACAGTTATGGGGTGGATCTACATGGTTAACAGCAGGCTATGGTCATTTAAGTCTAAAAGCTCCTCTATGTTGGTAAGGGTTAAATCTTACCAGAAATGATCAACCTGGTAATTAAGGCTCGGTGCTTTATGAATTATGTCTATTATTACCTTTAGAGAGAGTGGTTGGTATGGAACTCAGTGGATTTGTGGCACTAATTTATGGCTTTCACATCTACAGGGTTGGATACGAAGGTGTAGCCTGGGATTCCCATTAATTTAAGGTCATACATGTTAACAACTTAGAGGTAACCCTAACCAATCTAGCACTGGTATGATCTCAATGGGTCAAAGATCTGTATTCTACTAGTATGACCATTTAGCAGCTTGTGTGTATGTGTGCCTTCAATGGGGTTAGAGAATGTAATTGACCATACCTAAGCCTTAACAGATAAGGCAGAGGAACAAGAGATCAAATTGCCAACATCTGATGGATCATCGAAAAAGTAAGAGAGTTCCAGAAAAACATTTATTTCTGCTTTATTGACTATGCCAAAG
>NW_011487324.1:4501-5311 GCF_000754665.1 Bison bison bison | reverse complement strand
GAGTTTCATGGTTTCAGGTCTTAAATTTAAGTCTTTAACCCATTTCAAGTGAATTGTTGTGAGTGCTATAAGATAGGAGTCCAATTTTATTCTTCTCATGGGGATAACTTGTTTTACCCAGTACCATTTATTGAAGAGTCTTTTCCCGCTAAATATTCTTGGCTCCATTGTGAAATGTAGTTGACCGATTATGCATGGGCTTATTTCTGAGCTCTTGATTCTGTTCCATTGTTCCATGCTGTTTCAAATACTATACTTTGTAATATAGTTTGAGATCAGAAAGTGTGATCTCTCCAGCTTTGTTGTTCATTCTCAGGATTCTTTGGGTATTTGGAGTCTTTTGTGGTTCCACACAAATTGTAGATTGCTTTTTCTATTCTGTGAAAAGATATCATTGGAATTTTGATAGCCAATTACACATTCAGTGCAATTCCTTTGGGTAGTATGGACATGTTAACAATATTATTTTTATACAGGAAATGGGGATATCTTTCCCTTTATGTCTTCTTCAATTTCTGTCCTCAGTGTCTTACTGTTTTGGTGTATAGATCTTTTTACTCCTTGGTTAAATGTATTTCTAAGTATTTTACTGTGTTTGCTGTATTGTAAATTAGATTATTTTCATTATTTCTTTTTAAGATACTTTGTCCTTAGTGTATAGAAATGCAACAGATTTTTGTATGTTGATAATAGGTCTTGAAAATTTACCAAATTCATTGATGAATTCTAAAATTTTTTAACGCAGTCTTTAGGTTTTCTGTATATAAGTTCATGTCATCTGCAAACAGACAATTTAACTTCGTCCTTTCT
>NW_011487324.1:545-961 GCF_000754665.1 Bison bison bison | reverse complement strand
GCTTAAGACAAATATTTCCATAAGAAAAATGCATTGGTTAACTCAAGGTTTGAGAATAGTTAACTTCAGATGAAACCAGGTGTCATTATGGCAACACAGTATTTTAAGAGAAAACTCCTTTTAAATTTTTATAGGGAAGGAAGAAAATATTGGTAGTTTGTTTCCTCCTGCTGTTTGAGAGAGAGAAAAGTGTCTGACACTTGCAGCCTGTTTCCTCTGTTTGGAGACCCCTGGCCTTCCTGCCTGTTACCCTGTCAATACCACACAATCACGTGCTGGATTTTTGTACTTTCTCTATAAAACATCTGTATCTTTACCTTTTTGATAATGCTAGGTTCTTGACTAACTGGATTTTATTTCCTTTGTATTTTCTTCATGAAATTTCATTTAGGTGGATGCCCTTTACCCAGGTAATT
>NW_011487324.1:0-445 GCF_000754665.1 Bison bison bison | reverse complement strand
TTTCCTTCTCCAATGCATGAAAGTGAAAAGTGAAGGTGAACTTGCTCAGTTGTGTCCGACTCTTCGCGACCCCATGGACTGCAGCCTACCATGCTCCTCCTTCCATGGTATTTTTCAGGTAAGAGTACTGGAATGGGTGGCCATTAGCAGTCTGTTAATCGAAGAAGGGAATGTCTTAAAACTCAAAGTGTCACCAGGCCCTTCACCCATAAGATGCATTTTGGGATAATCTTGGCACCAGATGATTCATCCCAGGCCATGGAACGATTGACTTGAATCTTGCAGAAGGGCAGATTACCCTACAAATAGTTTTGTTTACATAGATCAGGGGAACAACATCTGAGTGTAATGTACTGGTTTGACAAGTAGGTTCTGAGCCACTAGGCAGAACCGACTTGAAGACAGTGTCTGGGGTAAATGCTTAGTACATTAACAAAGGTTAAGA
>NW_011487323.1:4622-5175 GCF_000754665.1 Bison bison bison | reverse complement strand
TCTACTACTGCGGGCAGGAATCCCTCAAGAAGAAATGGAGTAGCCATCATGGTCAACAAAAGAGTCCGAAATGCAGTACTTGGATGCAATCTTAAAAATGACAGAATGGTCTCTGTTCATTTCCAAGGCAAATCACTCAATATCACAGTAATCCAAGTCTATGCCCCAACAAATAACGCTGAAGAAGCTGAAGTTGAATGGTTCTATGAAGACCTACAAGACATTTTAGAACTAACACCCCCCCCAAAAAAAAATAGATGTCCCCCGTCCCTTAGGGATTATCAAATTGATGAAAACTCCTTATAAAGGCAGGGTATCCAGACCTGCCTAGAAAGTGAAAAATTACTATTCACTTAATTTTTGTTTCTTTCAAAAACTTCTTCGTGGGAAATATGAATGTTCTAGACTAGCAACAACAACATTCAGATCTTTTTCAGAGAGAGTAATTTGTTTCTGATAAGCAGAACAACTATAAAACATCAGAGTCTAGATTTGGCCTTGGATCCAAAGGAAAGAAGCCTTTGGTACAAGGAGAACTGTTTGTATGTTTCCC
>NW_011487323.1:0-367 GCF_000754665.1 Bison bison bison | reverse complement strand
GTATACTTGTGGCGGATTCATTTTGATATTTGGCAAAACTAATACAATATTGTAAAGTTTAAAAATAAAATAAAATTAGAAAGTGTCAGTCACTCAAAAACAACAACAACAACAACAACAAAAAACTAAGATCATGGCATCTGGTCCCATCACTTCATGGCAAATAAATGGGGAAACAGGGGAAACAGTGGCTGACTTTATTTTTCTGGGCGCCAAAATCAGATTGTGATTGCAGCCATGAAATTAAAAGATGCTTACTACTTGGAAGAAAAGTTATAACCAGCCTAGACAGCATATTAAAAAGCAGAAATATTACTTTGCCAACAAAGTTCCATCTAATCAAGGCTATGGTTTTCCAGTGGTCATG
>NW_011487322.1:4505-4730 GCF_000754665.1 Bison bison bison | reverse complement strand
TGTCCATCACCAACTCCAGGAGTTCACTCAAACTCACGTCCATCGAGTAAGTGATACCATCCAGCCATCTCATCCTCTGTCGTCCCCTTCTCCTCCTGCCCCCAATCCCTCCCAGCAGTCATTTAACCTTTGCATCCTCCCTAAGTTAAAAAATTTTTTTTCATTGAAATATAGTTAGTTTACAATATTGTGTTAGTTTCCTAGGTACAGCAAAGTGATTCCAAT
>NW_011487322.1:0-505 GCF_000754665.1 Bison bison bison | reverse complement strand
CTGCCTCAGAATTACAGTTTGTGTTGGGCCTTTATCTTTCAGTTAGGATTTGCTACAAGGAACAACCTTTGATATTTGCTTCAGGCTTTTCTGTGACTCATTTTATGGACTCTGCTATTTGCCATAGTTTCCTCTACATAAGGCCCCAGTTGAATTCCTCCACTCTGAAAACCCTGTTTTCACTAAGAAACTGATGTAAGATCCGTTCTGGGAGAAAGAGAGCGGTATGGTATGTTGTTTTGGCTTCTGGAAGGCTTATAGTCTCGATTAACACAACTATACTGACTCCTTGTATTCCTACATGTATTCCTTCATAGGATGGTCCTGCTCCATTTTACAAAATTATTTTTGTATTTGTACTGTACATTTCTGGAAATTAATAATATTAATCAGCATGTTCAGTTAGGTTCAGTCGCTCAGTCGTGTCTGACTCTTTGCGACCGCCAGGCTTCCCTGTCCATCACCAACTCCAGGAGTTCACTCAAACTCACGTCCATCGAGTAAG
>NW_011487321.1:4743-5078 GCF_000754665.1 Bison bison bison | reverse complement strand
GTGAAAGTGCTGCACTCAATATGCCAGCAAATTTGGGAAACTCATCAGTGGCCACAGGACTGGAAAAGGTCAGTTTTCATTCTGATCCCAAAGAAAGGCAATGCCCAAAGGATGCTCAAACTACCGCACAATTACACTCATCTCACGTGCTAGTAAAGTAATGCTCAAATTTCTCCAAGCCAGGCTTCAGCAATATGGGAACCATGATCTTCCTGATGTTTAAGCTGTTTGTAGAAAAGGCAGAGGAATGAGAGATCAAAATGCCAACATCTGCTGGATGATGGAAAAAGCAAGAGAGTTCCAGAAAAATATATATTTCTACTTTATTGACTATG
>NW_011487321.1:0-356 GCF_000754665.1 Bison bison bison | reverse complement strand
ACTTACTTCAAAGATCCAAGAGTGAGAAGATACCAGGTTTGGTGACATCCTCTAGCTCATTCTACTCTAATGTACTTCCAGGCCTAACAAAAACTCTTAGACATCACAGGTCATCCTAAAAGAGGAGCAAATAATAAAGCCTTGCAGCATGAAGGGTTTTCTCTGTAACAGCAGCCTTAAATCTATCACTGATGGACATCTGATATACACAAAGTCCTATTGCTGGACTTGGCATAACACCACCCTTGAACATGACAGGAGTCACTCATGAAAAAAAAAAAAAAAAAGTGAATAAGAAATCCAGGACATGCTCAGGAAGAAAACATCAACAGTTAAATATATCTCAAAGCTCTTAA
>NW_011487320.1:4515-5303 GCF_000754665.1 Bison bison bison | reverse complement strand
GGACCATAAAGAAGGATTAGCACTGCAGAATTGATGCTTTTGAACTGTGGTACTGGAGAAGACTCCTGAAAGTCCCTTGGACAGCAAGAACAACCAAGTCAATCCTAAAGGAAATGAGTCCTGAATAGTCATTGGAAGGACTGTTGCTGAAGCAGAAGCTCTAACACCTTGGCCACCTCATGTGAAGAGCTGACTCATTAGAAAAGACCCTGTTGCTGGAAAAGATTGAAGACAGCAGGAGAAGGGGACGACAGAGGATGAGACGGTTGGATGGCATTACTGACTCCTTTGACATGAGTTGAGCAAGCTCTGGGAGATGGTGATGGACAGGGAAGCATGGCACAATGCAGTCCATGGGATCACAAAGAGTCAGACATGACTGAGTGACTGAACAACAACAACCAAGTTGATGATAATGTAAATATTCACAAATGTCCAAAATAGACTTAGAAGCAAAGCCTATAAATAAAGATGAAGAATGATATACATATGTACTTGCTATCTGATACATGTCTATGCTCTATGAACTCAGGGATTCTCATGAAATCCTTTTCACCCATTTCTTATTAAAAGCAAAGAAAATGTGTAGTGGGTACATAATTAAATGTGCTGTATTATTAGTATAGTAGTTTCAGATGCATCCATCTGTTTTGTCTTGGCATAGATGAGAATCAAATTTTCCACTTATAATTTTACACATTTGATAATTTGAAAACATAAAAAAACTATCATTTCACTTAATTCCTTTCAAATCTTGTTTCTCTTCATTTACACACATATTTCTCAAT
>NW_011487320.1:0-621 GCF_000754665.1 Bison bison bison | reverse complement strand
CAGAAGGTGTCCAATGTGCTACTGGGGAAGGGTGGAGGGTAATTACTGAAGCTCCAGAAAGAATAAGGTGGCTGGGCCAAAATGGAAACAACACCCAGTTGTGGCTGTATCTAGTTGTGAAAGTAAAGTCCAATGCTTTAAAGAATAATATTGCATAGGAACCTGGAATGTTAAGTCCATGAATCAAGGTAGATTGGATGTGGTCAAGCAGGAGATGGCAAAAATGAACATCAGAATTTTAGGAATTGAGTGAACTAAAATGGAAGGGAATGGGTGAACTTAATTCAGATGACCACTATATTTACTACTATGGGGAAGAATCACTTAGAAGAAATGGAATAGCCCTCATAGTTAACAAAAGCATCTGAAATGCAGCACTTGGGTATAATCTTAAAAATGACAGAATGGTCTCTGGTGGTTTCCAAGGCAACCCATTCAATATCACAGTAATCCAAGTCTATGCCCCAACAACTGATGCCAAAGAAGCTGAAGCTGACTGGTTCTATGAAGACATACAAGACTTTCTAGAACTAACACCAAAAAGATATCCTTTTCATCATAGGGGACTGGAGTGCAAAAATAGTAAGTCAAGATACGCCTGGAAAAACAGGCAAGTTTGGC
>NW_011487319.1:27415-28771 GCF_000754665.1 Bison bison bison | reverse complement strand
AGCAGGGTGACCATATATAGCCTTGATGTACTCCTTTTCCTATTTGGAACCAGTCTGTTGTTCCATGTCGAGTTCTAACTGTTGCTTCCTGACCTGCATACAAATTAACCCACAATACAGCACCACAGCTGTAAGGACAACTCATAGTGAGGGGCACAGAGAAAATGAAAGGATGAGTCAGGGAAGAAAGACTTCTCAAAGAAGTGCCTAAATCAGACCTAAACAGTTTATGGTGGCTAGTTGGGCCTCCCATTTCCTGGATGTCTACCTTTGGTCATGCCCTGTGCTGGACAGTAAGGACTCAGAGAATGACAGTGGCTTGCTGGAGGGCAGAAAGATCATGGGCAAAAGTTCTGAAAGTGCTCCATGCTACCAAGGAGAAGAGTCAAACCCCTGTGGACTCAGACTTCTTCTGGGTATCTGGGGGCATTTTCATAGCCTTGGTTGTGCCAGCCTCTCCCCCTTCCACCCTGACCCTGTCCTACAGGACACCTTGGTCTGTTTCCTAAGTGACCCCCTCATACCTGAGCCTGACATCCTGGTGGCTTCCACCCTAAATGTGAGCCAAGGTAGTGAATCTGATTTTAAAAAATGGGGGCAGAGGGGAATCTTTTGTGACTAATTTCTGGCCCCAGGGACAGGAGTCTTAGGTATCCGAAGTCCCTTTGCTTTCCACCTGAGCACTGGGTCCCTTCCATGGAGTGGGGTGTCCCAGACTCAGTGGGCCAGGGTTGGTCTCTGTTGGCAGCCCTGCCGGTAGGGTCAGCAGGACAAGTTGTTTGTTGGGATACAAGAAAGATCTGTTGGTGACCCATCACTTTTACTGAGGAATGGAAGCAGGTAGGAATCAGTGGGTGAGACTGTGCCATGTATGCTGCAATGGTGGGAAAGACAGGCCTCCACCCCTTGGAGGTCACAACCTCATAGAGGAGGGATGTAGGAAATGTACAGCATGCTGTGAGGACAAGTATCTGAAGGTGACTATACTAGGCCATAGGAGTTAGGAAGACATTCCATAGGAAGTGTAGTTTGATCTCAGAGTTAAGAATTAAGGAGGAGTTAGGAAGATAAAGGAGGTAAGAGGATGATTGGAGAAGAAATAAATGTATCCTTTATATTCAGTGATTATGGCAGGTGTGGCTAAGCATCTCCCAATGTTACCTTGGTTTTGACACAAGGCAGGATAATGGATGGATAAGACACTGGGCTCTCAAGTAAGTCTAGGTTTTAATCCTGCCTTTGCCACACCCTGTGTGTGTGTGTGTGTGTGTGTGTGTGTGTGCACGCGCACACATGCGTGTTTGTGTGTGTGTTGTGTATTAGTCACTCAGACGTGTCCATCTCTTTGTGACCCCA
>NW_011487319.1:21975-24596 GCF_000754665.1 Bison bison bison | reverse complement strand
AGAGAGAGGGCTCATCTTCCAAACTTATCCTTAATCCTAAGCTTGTCCTAAGCAACAGTTAGAATTAGACATGGAACAACAGACTGGTGCCAAATAGGAAAAGGAGTACGTCAAGGCTGTATATTGTCACCCTGCTTATTTAACTTATATGCAGAGTACATCATGAGAAATGCTGGACTGGAAGAAGCACAAGCTGGAATCAAGATTGCTGGGAGAAATATCAATAGCTTCAGATATGCAGACGACACCACCCTTATGGCAGAAAGTGAAGATGAACTAAAGAGCCTCTTGATGAAAGTGAAAGAAGTGAGTGAAAATTTGACTTAAAGCTCAACATTCAGAAAACGAAGATCATGGCATCTGGTCCCATCACTTCATGGCAAATCGATGGGAAAACAATAGAAACAGTGGCTGACTTTATTTTTCTGGGCTCCAAAATCACTGCAGATGGTGAGTGCAGCTATGAAATTAAAAGACACTTGCTCCATGGAAGAACAGTTATGACCAACCTAGATAGCATATTAAAAAACAGAGACATTACTTTGCCAGCAAAGGTCCGTCTAGTCAAGGCTATGGTTCTTTCCAGTACTTATGTATGGATGTGAGAGTTGAACTATAAAGAAAGCTGAACACTAAAAGAATTGGTGCTTTTGAATTGTGGTATTGGAGAAGACTCTTGAGAGTCCCTTGGACTGCAAGGAGATCCAACCAGTCTATCCTAAAGGAAATCAGTTCTGAATATTCACTGAAAGTACCGATGTTGAAGCTGAAACTCTAATACTTTGGCCACCTGATGCAAAGAACTGACTCATTGGAAAATACTCTGATGCTGGAAGGGATTGGGGGCAGGAGGAGAAGGGGATGACAGAGAATGAGATGGTTGGATGGCTTCACCGACTCAATGGATTTGAGTTTGAGTAAACTCTGGCAGTTGGTGATGGACAGGGAGGCCTGGCATGCTGCAGTCTATGGGGTTGCAAACTAAACTGAAAGCTTGTCCTCTTTCAGTCTCAGAGTCCCATATAGTGTTCCCTTATATATTAGAGTTACTCTTTTATTACAGTTTATTCATTCTGTATATCAAACTTCTCTTGTGTAAACCACTGTGTTTACTGTCTCCTGATTGGGCTCAGAATGGTGCATCACAGAGTATGTTTTTTTGTGATGTAAAAGGAAAATGCAGTTAGTATCCCATACTGTACAGTACCATTGCCTACTGCATACTACTGTGTCTACTAATGAGTTTATTACATTAGAAATAAATTTGGAATTGGTGTTTTAATGCTTCATATAATATGAAATGCTTAGTGTTTTAGTGAAATGTGAGGAAAGTAGCTGAGATTTTCAATGGGGTGGGAGTGTTACTATTTTTCATATTTAGGCTAATGTCTAGAATTCATTGTCCAGCAGGTTAAATTTGGATAGGGGGGGATGGCTGTATTATCTTTCTCTTTGTGGTGGTTGCAACTGACATAAGATCCAAATGCACTCTCATATCTCTTTGGTCTCCTTACCACCCCAGTGAGTTGATAATTTTCCTTGGAAGTTGTTATTGAAGAGTTTTTTTGGGGAGCAGGGCCTTTCCTCTTGGCATTCAGAATCTTAGTTCCCTGATCACAGGTCGAATTCATGGCCCTTGCAGTGGAGGCGCAGAGTCTTAACCACTGGACAGCCAGGGAAATGCCCTGAAAAGTTATACATTTTTTAATACATACATTTGTGATAAATTGATATAAGAAAAATAAGGGAATTTATATATACAAAATTCAGAGTAATAGTTAATCCTAGATGATAGAGAGTTGGATGGGAGAAGCACATGAGTAGATACAAAAGTGTCAATAATATTCCAGTTCTTAAATTGGGTGAGGATTTTAGCTCCAGTCCAAATCTTATGTGTGACTTTTTTTCAGGGCTGACCCTAAGGCTGTGCCTGGTTGGTCTCCTGAGGGACGCTATCCTCCCCACACCAGATATGGTACAACACCAGGGCATTGCAGTTTTTGAAGGGAGATGAAGGACCCACTCACCTAGAGCCAGACATCCTGGAATGTGAAGTCAAGTGGGCCTTAGAAAGCATCACTACAAACAAAGCTAGTGGAGGTGATGGAATTCCAGTTGAGCTATTTCAAATCCTGAAAGATGATGCTGTGAAAGTGCTGCACTCAATATGCCAGCAAATTTGGAAAACAGCTATGGCCACAGGACTGGAAAAGGTCTGTTTTTATCCCAATCCCAAAGAAAGGCAATGCCAAAGAATGCTCCAACTACCACACAATTGTACTCATCTCACACGCTAGTAAAGTAATGCTTAAAATTCTCCAAGCCAGGCTTAAGCAATACATAAACCATGAACTTCCAGATGTTCAAGCTGGTTTTAGAAAAGGCAGAGGAACCAGAGATCAAGTTGCCAACATCCGCTGGATCATCATAAAAGCAAGAGAGTTCCAGAAAAATATCTATTTCTGCCTTTTTGACTATGCCAAAGCCTTCGACTGTGTGGATCACAATAAACTGTGGAAAATTCTGAAAGAGATGGGAATACCAGACCACCTGACCTGCCTCTTGAGAAACCTGTATGCGGGTCAGGAAGCAACAGTTAGAACTGAACATGGAACAACAGA
>NW_011487319.1:8199-20476 GCF_000754665.1 Bison bison bison | reverse complement strand
GAAAAACCCGGTTTTTTTTAGCCACAAAAAGTTCAAGCCAAAGTTGCATATGCCAGAATGCTTTCTCCACATTTCGATGGGTGAAAACCTTTTCCATTTTGGAAACTGGAGCATCAGGCAGCCAACACCTCCTTGCTTCATCTCTTACTTGCAGTGTCACAGGAAATGAGTAGATATTTGACCTTAACCTGCAGTTTGACTTGTTGTCTTAATTAATCATATTGGCACCTGGCAACTCAACAAATTGATGCAGCCAGTAGGGTGCTCCATTGAGCCCTAAGCCTTTCTGGAAGAATAAAAAGTCTGAGGGTTCCATGGGCATTTCCAAGCTCTGCAAGTGGGCCTTGGGAGCACTAGTGAATGAGGTGTAGCAACTTTTAGTTCTGAGAGGAACTGTTGGTCTTGAACTCCCTGGCTGAGTTTCCCTGGGGGTCAAATTAGCAATCCAACAGAGGGGCTCTGGGAAAGCTAGGGAAGCAGCCCCCTGGCCACTGCTCATGGTTCTGCAGCAGCGGGACCAACAACTGTCAGAGACACCTTCCACTGTGCAGTAACTGTTGTTGAATCCGAGCAGGTCCCTGCCTTGCAACCCAGTGTGTTATTGATTCTCAAATAGTAGTATGTGTGGGCATGTGCTCAGTCACGTCCGACTCTTTTGCCACTGTGTGGACTACCAGGCTCCTCTGTCCATAGAATTTTCCAGGCAAGAATACTGGGGTGGATTGCCAAAAAACAAAAATTGAGATTCATACTTTCTGTCGAAGGGTATAGACTCCTCCAGGGTCACTTTCTTCAGTAGCTCAAAGAGACCTAGAGACTTGGTTAGTCTGCCATCACCATGGCAAATATCATCTTGTTAAACTTTGTGCTGGAGGGATTTCCCTGACTGTCCAATGGTTAGGGTTCCTCGGTTCCACCATAGAGGGCACGGGTTTGATCCCTGGTCGGGGAAATAAAACCCCTCATGCCTTGCAGCCAAAACAAATAAATAAACTGTGTGATGGAGAGTTTGTTTTGGGGTGCACTACTACAGACCTCTCTTTCAAAGTGCCCTGACAGTGTCCACTTTGGCTGGGAAGCATGAGGAAGATGAAGAGGAGAGGGCCCAACCATCTGAGACCTCCTTCTTCTACTAGGTGCTATTTGGCTCCCTCAGGTTTGATCCACCCATGACAAGTTCCTCCTCTGGACTAAACTTGCAGAGGCTAGAGCCTCCCTGCCACCATCCTTGTGGTCCTAAGGGAACCAACATAAGGGATTGAGGACAGTAGGTGGTAAGACTTAACCAGATTCAGATTTCCAAGTTTGTAGATGCTGCTTGAGTTGGCCCTGGGCAGTTGGTCCAAGACACAGTTCAAGTTTTAACTGACAGATTCTAGATGTGGAAAAAGTGGCCACTGGCAAAATAGGGGAGATTGATGGAGGGGGCAGTGTTAGAGTAATGACCTGGCACCCTCTCCTGGGAAACCTGGGCTAAGGCCTTCCCAGAAAGTTTTCTGAACTTGATTCTTGGCTGGCAGTCTCAAAGGAGACTCAAAGGAGACCTAGGCCAAGGAAACCCAGACCAAGTGCTGGCCATGGGTCACCTGATGCAGGGGATCCTGGGGAGCTGGGAAATGAAGAGTACTGCCACTCTTACCTGGACCTCCTGATGTTCAAAAAAAAAAAAAAATTAACAAGGTTATGGGCCTTGCTAAGGCCCCTCTGTTGCCACAAGGGATTAGAAGCCCTAGGCCAAGGTCAAGGTTCAACAGGGATGTGGGGGAGGATTGCAGTTCTTGACCTTTTTTCAAAAATTGAAGTTGACTTACAATGTGTTCATTTCTGGCATACAGTAAAATGATTCAGATATCTATATGTATATCTATCTGTATGTATTCCTTTTCATATTGTTTTTCATCATAGGTTATTACAAGGTATTGAATATACTTCCCAATGCTATACAGTAAGTCCTTGCTGTTTACCTACTTTTTTTTTTTTTTTTTAATATTTCTTTGGCTGCACAGGATCTCAGTAGTAGCACATGGAATCTTCATTTCATCATGTGGGATCTTTTGCTGCTTCGCATAGACTCTCTAGTTGTGGCATGTGAGCTTAGTTGTTTCATGGAATGTGGGATCTTCCCTGATCATGAATTGAAATGATGTCCCAGCACTGCAAGGTGAATTCTTAACCACTGGACCACGTTAAGAAAGGAAACATCCTTTTTCTGGCAGCCAGCACTTGACACCAACCTACCACCTGGGTTCTGACAGAATTTGGAGAAGGCAGAGGGAAAAAAGAAAACATTTTGCCTAAGAGAAAAACAGTTGATACAGGAGGTTCCAGTTTTTAATAGATTAAATTCATCCAAGTGAGCTTCATTTAATCTGAGACCACTTGACACTGAAGTGACCAAGTGTCCCCCTCCTCTTAACTCCATAGAAATGGACTTTCAAAAAAATATGATCTCAGATATAAAATACTACATTCTTTACACATTTGAACTATGAATACAATCCTCTACATATAAACATTTTTACATGTACAAATAGAAGTAAACACACAGATAGTAATGTGCAAGGATTCATAGCACACTGATGAAAACATTCACCAAGTACAGGAAATTGAATGCAAAGTGCTTCTACTGAAATGCATACATGTATTCTTTATGTTTCAGAAAAAAATGAAAACTTTAAAAATTTACAACTAACATTAAGCCTCTACTATATGCTGGCATGGTGCTAGTTGCCAAGCAAAGTCTTAGCATGGAGAATCTTTCAGTTCAAGTCATTTCCTCAAAGCCTGCTGGGTTTGTTATCATGGGAGAAATTCATCTGTGGACTCTCTGATGCCACTTTAAGTGATCAGATCAGACAAAGTCTTTGTCGCATATAGTACACAGGTAGGGCCGCTCCCTGGTGTGCCTTTTCTTGTGTCTGTTGAGCTCAGATGAAAGGGGGAAAAAAAAAGAAAAGAAGAAGAGTTGAAAGTGAAAATAGTATTCATCATCTGTTTTGCAGTGTATTTTCACTTTCAACTCTTTTTTTTTTTTTTGTAGATTACTGAAAACAAGTACTAATGTAGGTTTACCATAAAAGGAAAATGGTAATCTTTCAAAAAGTGGTGGATACCTGAATAACACATTATCATTCATTTGCTGAACAGACACTTGGGTTGTTTCCATATCTTGGCTATGGTGACTAGGGCTGCAATGAACCTCGGAGTTTACATCTCTTTTCGATATATGAATTTCATTTCTTTTGAACACCCAGCAGACCCTCCCGGGGGAACTACACTCAGCATCTCAGCATGAAGCACCATAGCCTTGAACTCTCTCCGTGACCATCTGTGCTTTGTCCTTATTTGTTTTGCTAATCCTTTAACAAAAAGTGTCCCAAGGTGACTGCCTCATTGCTTTATACCATTTCAGCTTACAAAAGTTTTCATAGGAATGTTCCACTTTCTGAGAACAGAGGAAACCTGTGTATATACTACAGAACATCATTTGATCATCAAAAAAGGAAATCCTAACATTTGTAACAACATGGATGAACTTAGAAGGCATAATTTTATGTGAAATGTCAGAGAAACCTAAACCTTATAGTACTATTTTATATGTAAAATAAGAAAAAGCATTTGAGCTCATAGAATCAGAGAGAGGAGTAGTGGTTGCTAGTGGCTGAGGGGTTGGTAAATGAGAGATATTGGTCAAAGAGCAAAAGGTCTTAAGACAATTAAGTTCTGAGGATCTAATATATAACTTGGTGATGATAGTTAACTGAATACCAGAAATTTACTAAGAGAGTAAGTCTTAAGCATCATCACCCAAAACAGGGAGGTATCCATAAAAAATGATGATTGTGTTCACCGCTTTGAGTATGGTCATCATTTTACAACATATATATAACATCATATTAGCATGTTGTATATTTTAAACCTATGGGAGTTTGTCAATTATACTTCAATAAAGTGAAAGCAAAAGTCACTCAGTCATGCCCGACTCTTTGCAACCCCATGGTCTATACAGTTCATGGAATTCCCTAGGCCAGAATACTGGAGTGGCTAGCCTCTCCAGGGGATCTCCCAACCCAGGTATCAAACCCAGGACTCCTGCACTGAAGGCGGAGCCACAAGGGAAGCCCTACTTCAATAAAGCTAAATATAAAAATAAATTTTTTCAAGGTAGAAAGAAATCAGTGCCCACCCCCCATAGATTATAACTCTCTCTCTTAATTGTACATTTTCTATTAATGTCATAATACACCCAGACTCCTCCATACATGGTCACGGTCACACATTTTTCACATCCTTCCATTCTAAGCAGAAGTTGCAGCCACCCTATTCCACACAGTGATCTGGGGACTCAGGGGACCATCCAGGCAGCATCCTTGCCCTCAAGGGACCTTCGGGGACAGGCAACTGAACAGGTCTCAATGCTGTCTGCTTGCAGGAACCTGTCTATATGAGGGCACCCCCTGAACAGTGCATGTACACAGGAGTGCCCAGTCAACAACCCCTTGAAGAAATGAACCATTTCGAATGTTTGGGTTCCTCTTCTCCAAGAGTGTACTTCTGCTAGGGCTCATAACTGTCCACCTGGGAGTTGCTGACCTTCCACCTCAGCACAGACTTTGGAGCCTGGTTTAGATGGTGTAGACTCACCATTGGTGCATCCATCATGTGCTCAGGGACCTCAGCATCATGGGCCAAAAGTTTCCAGGACTGTGCTGCTGGCTGGAGCACCTGGCCTTTTATAGAGCTGGGGACAGATGTACTGCAGTCCCAGACCAACTTTCTTTGGTTGGCCACACTCTGCTGGGTGGATCCCAGCCTCAGAAACCAGTCACCTGGGAATTCTCGACTTCTCAGGGTACCTACCTGTTTAGGTCACCCAGAGGCACTTCTGGATGTTTTTTACAGTCATTTGCCAGGTATTCAAACTGCAGGGGAAACAGATTACACAATTCACTCATTTAATCCTCACCACAGTCATATGTGGTGGAATTTATAACTGTCAGCATATGATGCAGAAAGTGAGGCTCAGAGAGTTTAAGCAATTTGCTTGAGATCACACTCAGAGTCAGTCATAGGTTCTGAATTTGAACTCAAAAGGTTTAGTATTTGTAATCCAGTCCTTTAAAAACATCAGAGGTGTCAACCCAGGATACAATCAGCCACTGAATTCTATATATTTCATCTCTAGGTTGTAAACAGAATCAAAAGTGCTTCCAGGGTAAAATCCTGGATTTGACGAGATTACCTAGAAATCATTTCTATCTCCCCTCCTCATCCCCAAGTGTCACAGAGACTGTTTTATCCCAGCAGCATGATCCACGTCTGGGGTCACAAGAGTGACTCCTGACGCTCTTGCAACTCCACTCCAGGTCCGAGGCTGGTCCCCACCGCTTATGGCTCATCCATCAAAAGCAAGCTTTGGGGCTTTAACCATTTATAGACCTGCTGGAGGGGTGCCCCGCCAGCCTTGGTCTCTAAAAATTTTCAAGCTGCTCACGTCTGTTCACCTGGCCCAATGTGGGTTGAAAGATGAGATGAGTGGGACGGAAGGAGCCCGATCGGGCCCTTGGACTGACTCTCAGATTCTGGCTTCTGCTTTTGGCGGCTGGCAGGCTTGTCCTCATGGGCATCTCCAGGACTCTTGAGCCTCTGCTCCCTCAGAGGCTGCTCCTCTGGTGAGATCAGTTTATAATCCAAACGGTTTTCTCACACAGACTCTTATCACCAGTCAAGCACTGGTCTGTTTTTCTCACTGTTCCACACATGTAAATGACAAAGTATAATGTTTCTTTGTGCTTTTAGAATCATATGTATGGCATTGTGTTGTTGTTGTTCAGTCACTGAGTCGTGTTTGATTCTTTTTGACCCCATGGACTGCAGAATGCTAGGTCTCCTTGTACTTCACTACCTCTGAGTTTGCTCAAATTAATGTCCATTGAATGGGTGATGGAACCATCATACTGAACCACTCAGTATGTTGTAACCATCTCATCCTTTGTCTCCACCTTCTCCTCTTGCTTTCAGTCTTTCCCAGCATCAGGGTCTTTTTCAGTGAGTTGGCTTTTCCCATCAGGTAGCCAAAGTATTGGAGCTTTGGCTTCAGCATCAGTCCTTTCAATAAATATTCAGGGTTTATTTCCTTTAGGATTGACTGGTTTGATCTCCTTGCAGTCCAAAGGACTCTCAAGAGTCTTCTCCAACCAAAAGCATCAGTTCTTCAGCACTCAGCCTTCCTTATGGTCCAACTCTCATATCTGTACATGACTACTGGAAAAACCAGAGCTTTAACTATACAGACCTTTGTTGGCTAAGTAATGTCTCTGCTTTTTAATATGCTGTCTAGGTTTGTCATAGCTTTTCTTTCAAGGAGCAAGTATCTTTTAATTTCATGGCTGAAGTCACCATTTGCAGTGATTTGGGAGCCGAAGAAAATAAAATCTGCCACTGTTTCCACTTTTTCCCCTCTATTTGCCGTGAAGTGATGGGACAAAATGACATGATCTTAGTTTTTTGAATGTTGAGTTTTAAGCCAGCTTTTTCAGTCTCTTCTTTCACCCTCATCAAGAGGCTCTTTAGTTCCTCTTCACTTTCTGCCATTCTGTCATCTGTATATTTGAGGTTGTTAATATTTCTCTCTGCAATCTTGATTCCAACTTGTGATTCATCAGCATTTCCCATGATGTACTCTGCATATAAGTACATCATGGCATGACATTACTCAACACTTATTCTGAAATTTGCCTTTTCTCACTGGACCGTATATCTTCCATCTATTCTTGTGGACAGTCACTTACTGCAATGTTTTTACTGTGACTTGTTTTCACTCTGTATGAGTAGAGTAATGAGGAGATGCCATCCAAGAAAATTTGGGGGCCTCAGGAAGGACTGGCTTTTCTTTCTTTCTTTTAAAAATACTTTTAATTTGGGGGACATGCCACTTGGCATGAGAGATCTTAGTTCCCTGATCAGGGATGAACCTGTGCCCCCTACAGTAGAAGCTCAGAGTCTTAGCCACTGGACCACCAGCATATTCAGGAGGCATCTGGTGTGAGCCCACCACCATGACAAAAGAGAGCTGGTTCCTTTCCAGGTTATCTTCAAATACATTTGGAGCTTGCTTTTGGTTAAGAACTAAGGGTCTGTTCACGATCATGGATGTGTACAAAACAGCAGGCTCAGGGCTCTCAAATCCAGTGTCACTGACTGAATTTGCATTAATCTGTAAAAGAAATATGTAAATAGTTTGAAGAAATTTTAGTCTGAATCTTATGGTAATTTTGATTTTGAAAACATGTGCTTGCCTAGAGGAAAAAGTAAAACTTTGGTTAAAAGGTAAAGGTTAAATTCTGGCAAAAATTTAAAATGTCATGTGAATAACCATATAAGCAACTAAGTATTGGCAAAAATTTAAACATCATTTCTCTAATATAATTTCTTTGATTAAAGTTTTTTTTTTTTTTTTAATAAGAAAAGAGAAAAGCTACCTGTAACGTGGGTGTCCCTGCTGAATTTAAGACATAGAATGAACATATGAGAGTCAACATCAGGTCAACAATTCATAGTCATAAGCAGGATTCTAAGAAACTCTTCTGTACTAAGACTTTTAGCTGATTTAGAAAATAAACTATTGGGTTAGCCAAAAAGTTTGAATTTTTATGTACCATCTTGTGGAAAAATCTGAACAAACTTTCTGACCAACTCAATAAATCCAGGAAATTAAAATTTTGTCAAAGTTAATTTTATATGCTTAATCGTGGCATACCCTTTGACAAATTAAATTTGGAGTGTGAATCTGGAGCTTAAAAGATGGTTATATGACTTATTGATTTTACCACTGAGAGAAATAGGCTTGCAAACATGTCATTTTAATTTATGTAGGATTTGGCTTTAAATATTTTGATATTTGGCAAAACTAATACAATTATGTAAAGTTTAAAAATTAAATAAAATTAAAAACAAACAAAAAAATACAATAATACAAGAAAAAAAAGAAAGACTAAATTAAAACAATCACCTAAATTCCTTATGGTTGCCTCATGAGTCATGTTAAGGATTCTAAATGTAAAAATGCATGTCTAATTAAGTTGGATCATAATTTGGATCACTAGCAGCTTTATAAATTTTGTCCTTTTAAATCTTGGAAAAGATAAAAATTATGTGAGTCTATGGAGTTATGCTAACTAAACTGAATAAAGTCATATTTCTTCATCAGATACTTATTATCAGCAGCTGTATTATTCTTTAGTGATAATTTAATTATGTCATATAAAGTTGCTAACTGATTTTAGGATCTTGGACTAATCCAATACTGAGATAACAGTAGTCATTTTGTATCTGAAAGCCTCATAGAGGTTAAAAGTCAGAGAGGGGGAGAAAATAAATTCTTAATTGCCATACAATCTTCAAACGATTTTTTCACAGTATAAAACGGTTTTATTTGCAGGAATGCATAATGATTGCTTGCCATGAGCATTTTGAACTTATGGCAATGTCTCATTTTCTTGTTAAATTTGCATTTCCTGGAGAAACTGGTGTATAAAACCTTAATTAAGTATAAGTTCAAATGAATTTTTAACATATATATATATATTATATATACATTGCCATATATTTCTTCTTCACAGGACTCAAAATAAGATGGAAAGTCATTCCAAGTCTTAAAGTCCTTGTTCTAAAATAGTGCATCTTTGCATTAGCTTTAGCATTTCTAAGAATCACCTGGAAAAGACCACAAATTACAAAGGTTAGTGAGGATGTGGAGGAAGGGGAATCCTTGTACACTGTTGGTGGGAATGTAAATTGGTGCAGCTGTTACCGAAAGTTGGGTCTGGCTACTTGCTCCTCAACAACCAGTAAAAAGGAAAAGTTGGGACTTTCCCTTGTGGCTCAATGGCTAAGACTCCCAATGTAGGGGGCCTGGGTTGGATCTCTGGTCAGGAAACTTGATCCCACTAAGAGTCTGCATGCTGTAATTAAAGATCCCGCATACCACCACTGAAAGATTCCACATGGCACAAGGATGGCAACCCATAGAGAGGTAAGAGCTTTTAGGTGAAGGGAGGAGTCTACATGGAGAAACAGAATAGTCAGCTCTGACAGTCTTCTTGAAATTGGTCCAGTGGTAGTCTTCTGGGAATTGTGGCAGTTTACATCATGGCTACAGTCTGGTCATCATGTGGTTAACTTCTTCCACCTGGTAGGGCTTTCAGTATCTATAAAGCAGCTCAGAGGATATGGCTCAGAATAATTATCAATATCCCATGAAGAGGAACTAAATGTCTTTGACTTTTCTTAATGACTGAATCCATTATTTACTCTTGTTGGGCTGTTTCCCTCTTTGGGACCCCATGGACTGTAGCTCACCAGGCTCCTCTGTCTATGGGATTCTCCAGGCAAGAATATTGCAGGGGAGGTTGCCATTTCTTTTCTCCACAGGATCATCCTAAGGCAATGCTCCCCACAAGGTGTTTTAGAAAAAAACTACTAGGCTTTTAATTCTTCCAGAGTGGTCCAACAGTGCAGTTAAAAACTGCTTTTGTTTGTTATTCCTACAATATGAAAAACAACTGTCAAGACAAAGACAAAAACCTCAAGGCTGCCATTAGATTGTTTCTACTCAGGAGTAATAAGTCATGTTCATATCTTATATCCCAATGGACACTTCACCTTTGTGGTATTCTTCCTCAAAGGGCATAATCAGTCCAATCTAGTCAAGAGAAAGCTTCAGAAGATCCTTAATTGAGGAACATTTTATAAAATGCCTGACCAGTACTCTTCAAAATTTGGAAAAAATGGGGATGAGGAAAAATAAGGAAATAGATAAAACTACCATAAATGGGAGAACATCAAAGAAACATGTCAATTAATGTAATGTGGAATCCTGGACTGGATTTAAAAAACAAAAAAAAAAATCATTCAGTAGTGGGAAAATTGTCAAAATTCAAATATAGTCTTCTTAGTTAATCTAGCTAAAGGTCTGTTCATTTTGTTAAGCTTTTAGAAGAACCAACTTTTGGTTGCATTAATCTCCTCTATTCCATTTTCTATTTCATTTATCTCTGCTTTGTGCATTATGTGTCCTCAGTCACTTGAGTCATATCTGACTGTTTTCAACCCCATGGACTGTAGCTCACCAGGTTCCTCTGTCCATGAGATTTTCCCAGCAAGAATACTGGAGTGGGTTGCCATGCCCTCCTGTGGGGATCTTTTAGACCCATGGATCAAGCCCACATCTCCTGTGTCTCCTGCATTGCAGGCAGATTCTTTACTGCTGAGCCACCGGGGAGGCCCTTATCTCTGCTCTAGCCTTTATTATTTTTTCTTCCTACTAGTTTTGGGTTTAGTTTGCTCTTCTTTTCTAATTCCTTAAGGTGTACATTCAGGTTATTGACTTGATATGCTTCTTCCTTTTTAAGGTTAGCATTCACAGTGCTAATTTCCCTCTTAGCACTGTTTTCATGACATCTCACAAGTTTTCATCTTTTCCTTGTATATTTTCATTATTATGCAAATGAAAACAGTGTTTTTCACTTTCATTCACATCTAAGTATTTTCTTATTTCTGTTTTAATTCCTTATTTGACCTGTTGTTTGGTTAAAATGGTTAAAAGTGTGTTGTTTAATTCCCACAATTTTGTGAATTTTCTAGCTTTCCTTTAGTTATTGATTTTAACTTCATTCTGCTATAATCAGAGAAAATACTTCGTGTCCTTATCATCTTTAAAAAATCTATTTAAGAATTAATTTGTGGTCTAACATATTGTCTGTATTAGAGAAGGTCCTACATGTAGGTGAGAAGAATGTTTATTCTGTTGTTGGGTAGAACACTCTCCTTGTTAAAACTAATTGGTTTTTTGTGTTGTTCAAATACTTTTATTTATCTTCTGTCTGGTTCTATCCATTATGGACAATGTGGTACTGAAATCTCCAACTATTATTATAGGACTGTTTCTTCTTTTCCTTGTTTTTGCTTCATATATTTGGAGGTTTGTTATTACGTCCATAAATATGTGTAATTATGTTATCTTCTTGCTGTATTGAAACTTTTATGTAAATATAATTTTTGTACAGGAAGGAAGTGAAGAAATGGAAGCATTGGAAGATGGCGGAGGAATACGAGAGGGAGACCACTTTCTCCCCCACAAATTCATCTAAAGATTATTTGAATGCTGAGCAGATTCCACAAAACAACTTCTGAATGCTGGTGGAGGATACCAGGCACCCAGAAAGGTAGCCCATTGTCTTTGAAAGGAGGTAGGGCAAAATATAAAAGATAAAAAGAGAGATAAAAGAGTTAGGGACACAGACCCATCCTGGGGAGGGAGTTGTAGAAGAGAAGAAGTTTCCAAACACCAGGAAACCTTCTTACCAGCAGGTCTGTGGGGAGTTATGGAATTTCAGAGGGCGACATAACCAGGAGTAAAAAATAAATAAAACACACAGATTATGCACGTAACTGCAATTCTCAGCACTCACATCTGCCACCAGCAAGTGGGGGTGGAACAGGGAGGTGTAGGCTGCATTGCTTAGGGTAAGGACCGGGCCTGAAAGCCCTGAGAACATTCTGAGGGAGCTAATGGGAGATAGCAGCCCAAACTGTGGGACAGCCAGAAAAAGAGGAAAAAAGAGAAGGGGAGAGAGAGAGAGAACTTTCCCACAAAAAGCTCTAACCTAAGGCACTGCTTAACTCAGATGACCATTATATCTACTACTGTGGGCAGGAATCCCTTAGAAGAAATGGAGTAGCCATCATAGTCAACAAAAGAGTCTGGAATGCACTATTTGGATGCACTTTCAAAAACGACAGAATGATATCTATTCGTTTCCAAGGCAAACCATTCAATATCACGGTAATTCAAGTCTATGCCCCAACCAGTAACACCAAAGAAGCTGAATTTGAACAGTTCTATGAAGACCTATAAGACCTAGAACTAACACCCCTAAAAGAAGTCCTTTTCATTATAGGGGACTGGAATGCAAAAGTAAGAAGTCAAGAAACACCTGGAGTAACAAGCAAATTTGGCCTTGGAGTAAGAAGGCTAATAGAGTAGCAAAGGCTAACAGAGTTCTGCCAAGAGAATGCACTGGGCATGCAAACACCGTCTTCCAACAACACAAGAGAAGACTCTACACATGGACATAACCAGATGGTCAAAACTGAAATCAGACTGATTATATTCTTTTCAGCCAAAGATGGAGAAGCTCTATACAGTCAGCAAAAACAAGACTGGGAGCTGACTGTGGCTCAGATCATGAACTCCTTATTGCGAAATTCAGACTTA
>NW_011487319.1:4860-7057 GCF_000754665.1 Bison bison bison | reverse complement strand
CTTTATTGACTATGCCAAAGCCTTTGACTGTGTGGATCACAATAAACTGTGGAAAATTCTGAAAGAGATGGGCATGCCAGACCACCTGACCTGCCTCTTGAGAAACCTGTATGCAGGTCAGCAATCAACAGTTAGAACTGGACATGGAACAACAGACTGGTTCCAAACAGGAAAAGGAGTACGTCAAGGCTGTATATTGTCACCCTGCTTATTTAACTTATATGCAGAGTACATCATGAGAAACACTGGGCTGGAGGAAGCACAAGCTGGAATCAAGATTGCCAGGAGAAATATCAATAACCTTAGATATGCAGATGACACCACCTTTATGGCAGAAAGTGAAGAAGAACTAAAGAGCCTCTTGATGAAAGTGAAAGAGGAGAGTGAAAAAGTTGGCTTAAAGCTCAACATTCAGAAAACGAAGATCATGGCATCTGGTTCCATCACTTCATAGCAGATAGATGGGGAAACAGTGGAAACGGTGATTGACTTTATTTCTATGGGCTCCAAAAATCACTGCAGATGGTGATTGCAGCTATGAAATTAGAAGACACTTACTCCTTGGAAGGAAAGTTATGACCAACCTAGACAGCATATTAAAAAGCAGAGACATTACCTTGCCAACAAAAGTTCGTATAGTCAAGGCTATAATTTTCCTGTGGTCATGTATGGATGTGAGAGTAGGACTATAAAGAAAGCTGAGCACTGAAGAATTGATGCTTTTGAAGTGTGGTGTTTGAGAAGACTCTTGAGAGTCCCAGGGACTGCAAGGAGACCCAACCAGTCTCTCCTAAAGATCAGTCCTGGGTGTTCATTGGAAGGACTAATGTTCAAGCTGAAGCTCCAATACTTTGGCCACCTGATGCAAAGAGCTGACTCATTTGAAAAGACCCTGATGCTGGGAAAGATTGAGGGCTGGAGCAGAAGGGGATGACAGAAAATGAAATGGTTGGATGGCATCATCAACTCGATGGACATGGGTTTGAGTGGTCTCCTGGAGTTGATGATGGCCAGGGAGGCCTGGCGTGCTGCAGTTCATAGGGTTGCAAAGAGTCGGACATGACTGAGCAACTAAAGTGAATTGAACTGAAATGAAGGCACTGCTGGGCCCATTCACAGAACAAAGGAATGACCGAATACCAGAGGAGAGCTAGCCGGCAGTGGACTGGCCTATCCCCCGCCAATGGCAGAGATGCAGGCAGGAGACAGCCAGGGCTGGAAGGTGGAGGGCGGGGGAAGAGAGGGGAGGGCAAACTCACCCCCAGAGACAGCATCCTCTACTAAACTGCAAGCAGCCTCCCGGTTGCTAAACAAGTCTTCCTGGGATCCTGGTCAGTTGACATCTGCCAGGAGGGTCGCATCCAGAGATCAGCTCCCCAGAGGAGACACACAGCACACCTGAGACGGCTCACCCAGGAAACCAAGCAACTGGGATGGTGGCGCCTATCTGGGGAGTGTGCGCTTGCCAACCACCTGGTCACTTGAGCTGCTCAGACCTGGGAAGGGCACAAAACATAGGCCCAACCGAGTCTGTGCCTTTGTGGAGTACCCAAAAACCTGAACCTGAACAGCTTAGACCTGGGAAGTGCACGCAACCCAGGGCCCGCTTTAGACAGTTCCCCTGCAGAGCAATCTGGAGCCTGAGCAGAGTAGACCCAGAAAGCACACACGCCGTGAGCAGGGACAAACCTAGTGTGGTCCAGGCGCTGCGAGCACTCCCCACACACACCAGTGATATTTGTTTGCAGTGTTCCTCCCTCCCCACAGCACAATTGAACAAGTGAGCTTAAATAAACGACCACCTTCGCCCCACTTGTGTCAGGGTGGAAATTAGACATTGAATAGACTTGCAACAGAGGAAGTAAAAATAAAGAAAGAAGAGGGAACCACTTTGGAAGTGACCAGTACAACAGATTAAAACCCTGTAGTTAGCATTGACTACATTGGAAGGAGCCTATAGATATTCAGAAGAATTATAAGCTGGAACAAGGAACTATCTGAAACTGAACTGACACTATACGGCCCTCAAAAGCTCCAGAGAAATTCCTAGATATATTTTACTATTATCATTTTTTAAATTTAATTTTTTTAAACTTTTAAGTTCTTTATTACTCCTTTAATTTTCATTTTTAAAACCTATTACCTTGCAAAAAAAAAAGACCCTATTTTTAAAGCAAATTCATATATATATATATAT
>NW_011487319.1:881-1941 GCF_000754665.1 Bison bison bison | reverse complement strand
GGTGGGCTGCAGTCCATGGGGTCGCTAGGAGTCGGACACAACTGAGCGACTTCATTTTATTTTTTCACTTTCATGCATTGGAGAAGGAAATGGCAACCCACTCCAGCATTCTCGCCTGGAGAATCCCAGGGACTGGGAAGCCTGGTGGGCTGCCGTCTATGGGGTCGCACAGAGTCGGACACGACTGAAGCGATTTAGCAGCAGCAGCAACATTGGAGCACCACAATGTGTAAGACAAATGCTAACAAGTATGAAAGGGGAAATTAACGGTAACACGATAATAGTGGGAGAATTTAATACCCCACTCACACCTATGGATAGATCAACTAAACAGAAAATAAGCAAGGAACATAAACTTTAAATGATACAATGGACCAGTTAGACCTAATTGATATCTATAGGACATTTCACCCTAAAACAGTGAATTTCACCTTTTTCTAAAGTGCTTATGGAAACTTCTTCAGGATAGATTACATTCTGGGCCAAAATCTAGCCTTGGCAAAAAAAAAAAAAAAAAACTGAAATAATCTCAAGTATCTTTTCTGATCACAATGTGGTAAGATTAGATGTCAACTATAGGAAAAAGGTCACTGCAGATGGTGACTGAATGACTGAACTGAACTGAACAGGAAAACAACAACAACAACAACAACAACAACAACAAACTATTAAAAATACAAAACATATGGAGGTTAAAAAACATGCTTCTGAATAGCCAATAAATCACAGAAGAAATCAAAATATACACAGAAACAAATGAAAATAAAAATACAACAACACAAAACCTATGGGATTCAGTAACAGCAGTGCTAAGGGGAAGATTCATAGCAATACAAGCCTACCTCAAGAAACAGAAGAGAAATCAAATAAATAACCTAACTCTACACCTAAAGCAACTAGAAAAAAGAAGAAATGAAGCACCCCAGAATTAGTAGAAGGAAAAAAATCATAAAAATCAGGGAAGAAATAAATGCAAAAGAAACAAAGGAGACCATAGCAAAAATCAACAAAGCTAAAAGCTGGTTCTTTGAGAAGATAAATAAAATAGACAAACCATTAG
>NW_011487319.1:0-329 GCF_000754665.1 Bison bison bison | reverse complement strand
ACAACTTGGAAGAAATGGACAAATTCTTAGAAAAGTATAACTTTCCAAAATTGAACCAGGAAGAAATAGAAAATCTTAACAGACCCATTACAAGCACAGAGATAGAAACTGTAAGCAGAAATCTTCCAAACAAACAAAAGCCCAGGACCAGATGGCTTCACAGCTGAATTCTACCAAAATTTAGAGAGGCAATGGCACCCCACTCCAGTACTCTTGCCTGGAAAATCCAATGGATGGAAGAGCCTGGTAGGCTACAGTCTATGGGGTCGCTAAGAGTCAGACACGACTGAGCGATTTCACTTTCACTTTTCACTTTCATGCATTGGAGA
>NW_011487318.1:13909-14988 GCF_000754665.1 Bison bison bison | reverse complement strand
ATATATACCACATCTTCTCTACCCATTCATTTGTAGATGGATGTTTAGATTACTTCCATGTCTTGGCTATTGTAAATAGTGCTGTTATGAACATTGAGGTGCATGTATCTTTTAGTGTTTTTTGGGTATATAGCCAGGAGTATAATTGCTAGGTCATATGGTGGGTCTATTTTTTAGTTTTCTGAGGAAACTGTATGCTTTTCCATAGTGTCTGGACCAAATTTCCATTCCTACTAACAGTGTACAAGGGTTTCTTTTTATCCAGATTGTTGTCAACTTTTGTTATTTGTAGGTTTTTTTTTGACAGGTGTAAGAAGATATCTGATTGTGGTTTTGATTTGCCTTTCTTAATAATTAGCAATGTTGAATATCTTTTCATGTGCCTGTTAGCAATACACACACAAGCACACACACTTAGTGTGCTCTTCATTCCTTCTAGTGCATTTCTTATTTTAGTTATTGATTTCTTCCTTTCTAGTTCTTATTAAAATTCTCACTCTGTTCATCCATTCTTCTTCTTAGCTGAATGAATATCTTTATGATCATTACCTTGGACATTGGTACATTGTCCATGGTAATGGACATTGGGTACATTGTTTATCCATTTCATTTAGTTCTCTTTCTTAGGTTGGGTATTGCTCCTTTGTTTGGAACATATTCTTTTGTCTCCTCATTTTGCCTGATTCTCTTCATTTATTTCTGTGTATAAAGTAGGTTGGTTACATTTCCTGATCTTGGAGAAGTGAGCTGGTGTAGGAGACATCCTATGGGTCCCAGCAGCTTGTTACCTTGTGGTCATCAGAGTTAGATGTATCAGACGTGTGTCCTGTGTGGGATATGCGCACTTTTGTTGTGCTTAGGCAGACAGTTGTGGGTACAGTTGTAGACAGTGCTGGCCCCTGATCCAGCTGGCTATGAAGGGTACCTTGTGCGTTTTCTGCGGCACACTGGTGGACATGGTCAGTCCTCTGCATAGCTGGTTATGTGGCATGGTACTACTACATGACTTCTATGGCCCCTATACGCAGGGTAGGCTTCCTGTTGGGCTAACTGTGTGACCTAGAAGTCTGTGACTATAC
>NW_011487318.1:9810-11211 GCF_000754665.1 Bison bison bison | reverse complement strand
AAATCTTCAGTTGAATCCATGTAGTGATTCTTTCATGTAAGTTATTGTACTTTAAAAATCTTGAATTTCCATTTTGTTCTTTTTTAAAAAATTTTAATTCCTCTGTTGTGGTTTCTGATTTTTAAACTCACTGTTACCACATTATCCTTTAGATAATTAAACATGTTTTCTTCAATCCTTTAAGCATATTTATAACAGCTGTTTTGAGGCTACTGCTAAACTCAACATCTAGGTGTGGTCAACTGTTAACTGTTTCTCTCCTAAACTCTGGGTCACACTTCTTGTGTGCTTGTTGAGTAATTTTTAGTTGAAATATATTATTTTATATAATATAGCATCTCTGGTTTCTTTTTTTTTCTAGTTTTTAAAAATCATGTTTGTGTTTTTGTTTTTGTGTAACTTGCTTGGATTACTGTGGGCTCTGTCTCCTGCCCCTGTGTAGCCCCTAATATCTCAAGTATGTTTTCATTTTTCCTGTTTAAAAATTCTTATGTATATATTTTTAGTCTGACTTCTTAGGGGTTGTGCCTATACATAAATAGGGTAGTCATCAACCTTCAACTGGGGAAGAGTTAGTCCTCAGATACTTTGAGCCCATTAGACCGCCATCTATTTGCATACAGAGCTGTGTCATTTCAGAAATGCAATTCAAAGTTGCATTCAATTCCCAAGTTTCCCTTGGCTTTCATTTTTTTTTTTTAAATGGTTTCTTCTGGATCTCCCCTGTTCATCTAGGGTTGTGTGAAAGCCAATCTCAGCGTCTCATGGCTCTTGAATTTCTAGGATCACCCCCTTAATTTTTTTTTTCTTACCTATTCACCCTGAATCATTTTAGCATGGCTGGGCTTATAAGGTCCTTGGCATTTCCTTTGTGCTCTGACGTGACTCTGTCACTTTAAGCCAACCAAGCCTTCAATTATCTGCATTACTCCCTCACCCCCCACAAAGCAATTTGAGTTCACCACCACTGTTTGCAAAGGTGCTATTTGTGTTGTCAGTCTCAAATCACTGAACTACACTCAGATAGCTGAGTGGAGAGCGTATGGATGGGAGGAACTCAAAACAGGCAGTCTGTAGATTCACAGTAGATCATTGCCATTTTCACCCTATGTTGTTTGGGTTTTCCAGAACATATGTTTCTCAATGTGTTTGGCTGTGCTCAGTTTCCTATGTCTCAAAATAGTATGAAAAAATTAAAAAAATATTTATACTTGTTTTCTGCAAAAAGGGATCATTCTACTTTCTTGCCTTGGTATTAACATAAGTCCCACTTCTGTGGTTGACTGTGATTATGAATTTAGTTTGTTTTTAAAATATTATAGTTTTATATATCTATTTTTTTCAATGAGCTCTGGAAGTATTATATTTGTGTTTCAAAAACTTTATTTCATCTTGGTTGTC
>NW_011487318.1:7843-9710 GCF_000754665.1 Bison bison bison | reverse complement strand
TTTTCGCATGTGAGTATCTAGTTTTCTTAGTAATATTTACTGAAGAGACTATCCTGTCCTCACTGAGTATTCCTGGCTTCCTTGCTTAGTATCAGTTGTCTACATATGCATGGGTTTATTTCTTTGTTCTTGATTCTATTCAGTTTATCTCTGTATTTGTTTTTGCCAGTACCATTGAATTTTTTTTTTTTTTTACAATAACAGAATTATCTGAAAAAGAAATAAAATCATCCCATTTCCCATAGTATCAAAAACAATAAAATACTTAGGAATAAATTCACCAAGGAAGTGAAAGATCTATACTCCAAAAACTATAAGACATTGATGAAAGAAATTGAAGATACAAATAAATGGAAAGATGTTGGCATATTCATGAACTGGAAGGGTTACTACTATTAAAAATACTCATACTACCCAAAAGCTTCTACAGATTCAATGCAGTCCCTATCCAAATTTTAATGGAACAACAAAAGACCTTATAACCAAAGCAATTTTGAGAAAGAACAAAACTAGAGGCATCAACTTGTTGATTTCAAAGTATATTACAAAGTAATAAATAAAACAATATCAGCAGTATTTCTTTGTGTATATACACCACAATTTCTTTTTCCATTCACCAGATGGTTGGCACTTGGACTGTTCATAAATTTTGTATGTAATGAACAGTGGTGTTATGAGCATACTTGTACAAGTCATTATGTGAAAATATATTTTTATTTCTCTTGGATGGATACCTAGGAGTAGATTCCTGTTTCATCTAAGAGTGTATGTTAAACTTTTAAATAAACTGCCAAACCATTTCCCAAATGTCTGAAACCATTCTACAGTCCCACCAGCAATGTGTGAGTGACTCTGTTTCTGCATATCCATACCAAATTTTGATTGTCTTTTCATTTTATTTATACTATTGGGCATGTAGTTGTATCACAGTGTCATTGATGTGTATTTCCTTATTGACTAATCATTTTGAGCATCTATACAAGTGCTTATTTGCCATTTTTATATTTTCTTTTCAAAACTACCCATTCAAGTGTTTTGTTTCGCATTGGGCTGTGTTGACTTATTAGTGAGTTGTAAGACTCCTCTATATATAGTGGATAGAAGTCTCTTATCAGATATGTGTTTTGCAAATATTTTGCTATGGGTTTTCATTTTAAAAATGGTTTTCATTTTACAAACACTGTTTTGAAGAGCTGAAGTTTTCTTTTTGATAAGGTCCCATTTATCAATTTTTCTTTTGTTTATGCTTTTTGAGTCTTATTTAATTATGTCACGCAGAATCACATTCTTCTTTTATGTTTCTTCGGAAGTGTAAAGTTTCAGTTAACTTTATTATCTTTTGTGGAAATTGATATGAGGAGCTGGTTGTGATTTATATTGATTTTCTATTTGTCTGTCAAGAGTTTGACTACTGTGTTTCTAGTTGTGATTCTCTTTGTGAATACTAGGCAGAGGGTCCACTGAACTTCTTGGATCTTTTAAATTGATGGATTTTTAAAAAGTAAAATGTAAGAGTTTTCGCCATTCTTTCTTCAGATATATTTATGCATCCCCCCCATTTTTCATTCTGAGACTTTTGTTACACATAGGTGGCATGCTTTACATTGTCTCATAGAACTCTGATGCTCTGTTCACTTGTTCTTTGGCTTTTAAAGATCTTTTAAAAATGGAGTAATTTTCTTTATCTACCTTTAAGTTGGGGCTTCCCTGGTGACTCAATGGTAAGGAATCCGCCTGCCAATGCAGGAGACACTGGTTCAGTCTCTAATCCAGGAAAGATCCCTTGGAGAAGGAAATGGAAACCCACTCCAGTATTCTTACCTGGAGAATCCCACTGACAGAGGAGCCTGGTAGGCTATAGTCCATG
>NW_011487318.1:4493-6536 GCF_000754665.1 Bison bison bison | reverse complement strand
GTGTATTCATTTGTATTTTTAAGTTATCTTTGTCTGGTTTTGGTACCAAGGTACTGCAGGCCTTAGGTAAAGAGTTTGGAACTACTCAATTTTCTGAGTTCATGTAGAACTTTATGTAAAACTGCTATGGTTTATTCCTTAAATGTTAATATTCATCAGTATAGTTATCTGGGTCATTGTGAGAAGGATTTTTACTACTACAGTTGATCCTTGAACAACATAGGTTTGAATTGTGCAGGTCCATTTATATGGGGATTGTTTTATGTGTGTGCTACAGTACTACATTTCTATGGTTGGTTGAATCCATGAATGTGGAACCACAGATATAGGGAAGTAACTGTTAAGTTACGTGTGGATTTTCAGCTGCACAGAGGGTTGGTGCCCCAGCTCCCTCATTGTTCAAGGGTCAACTATGATTCAATATATTCAGTAGATATAGATATCTGTTTCTTAAGTGATTTTTATTCACCTGTAGTTTTCAAGGAATTTGATAATTTCAACTAGTTTGTGAAATTTCTTATCATAAAGTTATTTATAACACTCCATGCTTATATTTTTAATATTTGTGGAATCTATACTTATGTCACCTTTCTCACTCCTGATGTAAGGTGATTAATTGTATCTTCCTTGTTTTTTCCTGGTCAGTCTCACTAGAGAATTTATTGATTTTATTGCCTTTTCTCGAAGATTTAGCCTTTGGTTTCTTCTTTTTTCTATTGTATTTTCTATTTTCTCTCATATTTATTTCCATAATAATGACTATTTCCTTTTTTCCTGCTTACTTTGGGTTTAATTTACTCTTTGTTTTCATTCTAGTTTCCCTTCCCCACCCGTTTTATTAAGATAAACTGACATACAACATTAAGGTGTCTTAGTATTTCTTAATGTGAACATTCAGGTCATTGGTTTGCAACCTTTCTTTATTTTTAATATAAGCATTTAGAATTAAGAATTTCCCCAAATGTTGCTTTACCAAAATCCCAAACATTTTGATGGACAGTATTTTAATTTTCATCCACTTTAAAGTAATTCATTTTTCCTATGACTTCTTTGTTCCAGAGATTATTTAGGTTTTAATTATCTCTAAATATTTAATTTTCTAGAAATCTTTGTTATTGACTTTTAATTTTATTCCTTTGTGGTCAGAGACTATGACGTGTGTGTCTTGAATCCATTTAAGTCTGTTGAGGTTTGTTTTATGGCCCAGTATATGATTTATATTTATGAGTGTATCCTATGTACTTGAAGAGTATGACTTTTGCCATTGTTGGGCTGGCTGTTCTATAGATGTCAGTTAAGCCACTTACATGACTTTGCCATTCAGATTTTCCATACTCTCATTTCTCTTTCTGTTTACTTTCTGTCCAATGTGATCTTTTTCAAACTTCCTGGTGTGGAAGATTAAATCATTAATTTTAAAACTTTCTTCTTTGTTAATGAAGGACTTACTGCTTTACATTTTTATATAAATACTGCTTTACCTGCCTGCTACAAATTTTACTTTATTTTGTTTTCATCTTCCTTTAGTTCAAAATAATTTCTGATTTACTGTGTGATTTCTTATTTGGGTTATGAGTTATTTAGTGGTACATTGTTTAATTTATTAATATATACTTACTTTCTTGATTTCTTTCTGTTATTAAGTTCTAATTTAGTTTTATTTTAGTCACAGAACAGCATATGATTTCTTTCCTATTTTATAAATAGTGTCATATAAATGCCAAATAAGTTAGGTTGGTAACTTGTTCAATTTTTTTTTCCTCTAGTAAAGACCACAGTAATGGTATATTACTGGTGTAATGGTAATGAAATAAAATTATTTGTATATCTTGACAAATAAGTCAGATTAAATTCTATAGATCCAGTTATGTTTATTACCCATTATGGTTGTGCTTGTAAGGAAATCATATCATATTTTTCTCTGCTTTTATTTATCTTCTTAATCTATGTTGAATGGGGAGGGAGAGAAGAAAGACGGGAAGGGTTGGAAAAAGAGAAAGAACAAGAGAGCATGAGGAGGGAGGGAGGGAGAAAGGAAGAAAT
>NW_011487318.1:2758-4393 GCF_000754665.1 Bison bison bison | reverse complement strand
GATGGATGTTTAAGCTTTTAAGAAACTGTTACACTCTTTTCCAAAGTGTTTGTACCTTTTAGTATACCTATCAGCTGAGTATTAGAATTTCAGTTCCTCCATATCCTTGCTAAAATCGGCAGTCTTTTTTTTTTTCCTTTTTGGCCATGTCACAAGGCATGTGAGATCTTAGTTCTCTGACAAGGAATGGAACCCATGTCCCGTGCAATGCAAGTGTAGAGTCTTAACCACTGGACTGCCAGGGAAGTCCCATGGTCAGTCTTTTAAATTTTAGCTCTTATAAATGTATGTATCATTATTTCACTATGTTTTTAACTTGCATTCCTTAGACTAATGATGTTGAACATCTTTTATTTCTTATCCTTTTATGCCTTTTTTTCCAACACGCCTTTTCAAATCTTCTGTCCATTTTTTTTTTTTTTTTTTAGGGCTTGCCTTCTTATTGCAAAGTTTTGGGAGTTCTTTATGTATTTTGAAAACAAGTTCTTTATTAGATGTGTGTTTTACAGATATTTTTCTTTCAACTTGTTTATCTGAAGTCTTTCAAGAGTATCATTCAAAGAACACAAGTTTTAGTATTGAAGACATTCAGTTGGTGATTTTTTTTCTTTTGAGTTGTGCTTCTGATGTATTTAAGAAATATTTGCCTAACCCTGGGTTTCATCTTTTCTTCTAGAAGTTTTGTAGTTTTATAATTTTGACTATAGGTATGTGATCTATTTTGAGTTAATCTTTATATATGATGTGAAATATGGATTTAAATGCTTTCTTTGGTGCTTATGGATATTCACTTGTTTCAGCACCATTTTCTAAAAATAAAGTTTCTTCTACTGAACTGTTTTTGCACCTCTGTTAAAAGTCAGTTGGCCGTAAAATGTATTATCCATTTCTGAATTCTGTCTTCTTATATATTGATATTAGTATATCTTTACACCATTAACCCAATGTGTTCATTACTGTAGCTTTAAAATAAGCCTTGAAATCAAGTTCTCCAACTTTGTCCTTTTTCAAAGTTATTTTGAAGTAATTAAAGGTATTTTGCATTTTCATGTAGCTATTAGAATTAATTTATTAATTTCTACTGAAAAAAAGCCTGGTATCATTTTGACTGAGATTACGTTAACCTTATAGATAAATTTGAGAATAACTGACAGCTCAATAATACCGAGTCTTCTGATTCATATCACTCCATTTACTTAGATCTTTAGTTTCTCTGAGCAAATTTTATAGGTTTCAGTGTCTAGGTCTTCTTGCACAGTTTTCATTAGATTTATCTTTAAATTTCATATTTTTGATTATATAATAGTCATTTTAAATTAGTTTTTCAACTGTTGAATATTTCAATTGATTATTTAATTAAAATTTTTTTTTTCTTGTGTCATTGTGCTATCTAGTACACCAGTTCAGTGATGAACGCTAACGGTGAGAACAGAAATCCTTGGCACATCCTGGATATTAGGAGCAAGCTGTTCAGTGTGTCACCTCAAAGTAATATATTAGTTGTGGTTTTTTCACAGATGCCCTTTATCAGGTTAGGTAGTCTCTTTCTCGGAGAAGGCAATGGCACCCCACTCCAGTACTTTTGCCTAGAAAATCCCATGGATGGAAGAGCCTGGTAGGCTACAGTCCATGGGG
>NW_011487318.1:542-1116 GCF_000754665.1 Bison bison bison | reverse complement strand
GAAGGTAGTCTTGGTTTATTCATATTGTTAGTACATAATTATTAATAGCATCCTTTTTCACTTATAAAAGTATCCTGGTCTGGGTAATAATTTATATTGTTGCCCTAGGCATGGGCTGCAGAGGAGAAAGATGCCTTCACAGACATGAAATCTTAACACTATCTCAGTGTAAGTCAGGATATAAGTAGAGAAAGCACAAATAAGTCCCTAAAATATGGTTACAAACATTGGGGAGATACAGACACCTCTAAACATACATAATTCAGATGCCATTTGGGATAAGACTGAAAAATCGTATACCACTTGCTAACCTCTGTGTGTCTCATATGACAGAGTTGATGTTCACAGTATTGAAACCAGTGATTTTAAAATGTTATTTGAAAAAGCTGAGTTAGATTTGCTATTAGTTTAAGAATATAAGGGTGTGTAACAAAGCTTCCTGAAAACATAATTTGATAGTAAAAAGGTTAATGCTTAAGTCCCTCTTAAGCATTAAGCAACAGTACGTGAACGGTGAACGTCAAGATGTTCAAGCTGGATTTAGAAAAGACAGAGGAACCAGAGATCAAATTGC
>NW_011487318.1:0-442 GCF_000754665.1 Bison bison bison | reverse complement strand
GTAGGTGTTAAGTAAAACTTGCTCAGCCGATAAAACATATTAAATGAATCCATGGTATTTTTTAAAAATCAGCCCTCTAGTGGTAGCATAAGTGATGCATAGCCCTTTTACAATAAATTTATTAATTTCAATAGATTGTTTATATTTACCCACTTTCCAAAGTAATTTTGTTTTACAGGAAAGTACTCAGGTACCAGGGAAAAGGTGGGAGAACCAAAAAAAAACCTGATTTAATATAATTTGAGGGCTGCATGTGGTTCTTAATGCAGAAAAGAGGTGAGGATGTAAAAGAACAACGACATTTTGTTAGCATTGTACTGGGTGTCATAATAGGTATCTTGTATAAATTATACCACGTAATTTCCACAACAACCCTCTTAAGCAGACTCTTATCTCTACTTTGCAACTGAGGATAGTGACACTTAGGCAAAAAGAAGGGTAT
>NW_011487317.1:8844-9508 GCF_000754665.1 Bison bison bison | reverse complement strand
TGGAGCATTGGTGCAGCTGAGTCCAGTCTGAGGACCAGCCTAAGAACACTGGAAATACAGCAAAATGTGTTCCTCCTTTAACATCTTAAAGTCTGTGAATAGATTCTCTTTTCCTTATCATAGAATCCTTCCCCATCTGGGCATGCTATACAAGGCTCCTACAGGCTACAGGCATCTGCTGAGGCCCTGCCAGGGCCCAGGATTGGAGTGAGGCCTGTACCTGAGTATAAGCTCTGTATTTCCACTCTCTATAAGTTAATAGATGCTCATCTAAGGTTTATTGAATGGTTGAATGGCACTATGCTAGATATTTAAGAGAAATTATCTTAACTATGAAGAACTATTTTTGAGGACATTATTTAGCAAATTGACATTTTTGTTTCAAAGGTAAATGTTTTCAGCAATTAACAGGCCAAAATTTGATTTTCAAAAAAGAATGTGCATATCACCACCAGATACATCACAACAAACACTGCAAACCTCTATCTCTAAGGACACACAAGACAAACCACAACACACTCACATGTGGCTTCTTATTAAGTCTTAATCAGACCCAACAGAGGAGACAGGGTATTTGGATGATTTATCACTTGGCAGTTTTTCAATTAAAACCACACAGGAACATCACAAGAAGAAAATTTGCAATTAAAAAAGCACAGCCACA
>NW_011487317.1:4235-4687 GCF_000754665.1 Bison bison bison | reverse complement strand
AGAAATCACTGCAGATGGTGACTGCAGCCATGAAATTAAAAGACGTTTGCTCCTTGGAAGAAAAGCTATGACCAACCTAGACAGCATATTAAAAAGCAGAAATATTGCTTTGCCAACAAAGGTCCGTCTAGTCAAGGCTATGTTTTTTCCAGCAGACATGTATGGATGTGAGACTTGGACTATAAAGAAAGCTGAGCACTGATGTATTAATACTTTTGAAGTATGGTGTTGGAGAAGACTCTTGAGAATCCCTGGACAGCAAGGAGATTCAACCAGCCCATCCTAAAGGAAATCAGTCCTGAGTGTTCTTTGGAAGGACTGATGCTAAAGCTGAAATTCCAATACTTTGGCCACCTGATGGGAAGAACTGACTCATTGGAAAAGACGCTGATGCTGGGAAAGATTGAAGGTGGGAGGAAAAGGGGACGACAGAGGATGAGGTGGTTGGATGG
>NW_011487317.1:0-522 GCF_000754665.1 Bison bison bison | reverse complement strand
AACTGTGGCTTTGTAGTAGAGCCTGAAGTCAGGTAGGTTGATTCCTCCAGTTCCATTCTTCTTTTCAAGATCGCTTTGGCTATTTGAGGTTTTTGTATTTCCATACAAATTGTGAAATTATTTGTTCTAGCTCTGTGAAGAATACTGTTGGTAGCTTGATAGGGATTGCGTTGAATCTATAAATTGCTTTGGGTAGTATACTCATTTTCACTATATTGATTCTTCCAATCCATGAACATGGTATATTTCTCCATCTATTAGTGTCCTCTTTGATTTCTTTCACCAGTGTTTTATAGTTTTCTAAAAAAGAAAACTACAGACCAATATCACTGATGAACATAGATGCAAAAATCCTTAACAAAATTCTAGCAATCAGAACCCAACCACACATTAAAAAGATCATACACCATGATCAAGTGGGCTTTATCCCAGGGATGCAAGGATTCTTCAATATCCGCAAATCAAACAATGTAATACACCACATTAACAAATTGAAAAATAAAAACCATATGATTATCTCAA
>NW_011487316.1:8390-8955 GCF_000754665.1 Bison bison bison | reverse complement strand
TACAGTTTTCGACAGTAGAGAAGAAAGAAATGTAATACTGGCCTTTTTATTTACTTCACTTAAGCAGTAACAGAGAGAACAACTGTTTAGCTATCCTATATTCGGAATATTATTTCAAACCAATGCATTTAAATGATACTTTTTTGGGATTTTTTGTTTCAGTTTTTGTGTATTTTGTTCTCCTTAGGGTGCTGTTTGTTGTTAGATATTTTACTGAATGTGTGCACAGTTTTGCCTTCTACTGAAAACTACCTTCTGATAGGTTCCGTTGATTTCATTTGTTCTGAACTCAGTGTCCTTCTTTTCTTGTATAACTAGGAAGAGTAGTGTGTTTTTAAAAATACTGGTAATGTGCCTGCAAAGTCTATAAAATCTCTAGAGAGGATTAAATGAAGGTAAGCCGAAGGTTGCCCTTAGTGTTCCTGTTTTAGTCCATTTTATAAAACTACAACTGCAGTGAACTTTGTATACCTCTCCTGTCATCGAAATAAAGTTCTGCTAAGTAACTTTTTTAATGTTTATATTATAGGTGAAGGGCAGCCATTTGCTTGAAAGAAGATAAACT
>NW_011487316.1:3789-4411 GCF_000754665.1 Bison bison bison | reverse complement strand
TCAGCAAAGTGATGGCTCTGCTTTTTAATATGGTGTCTAGGTTTGTCATGGTCTTCCCTGGGGGCTCAGCGGTAAAGAATCTGTCTGTTATGCAGCACACTTAGGAGATATGGGTTCAATCCCTGGGTCAGGAAGATCCCCTGGAGGAGGGCATGGCAACCCACTCCAGTATTCTCATCTTGAGAATCCTCTGGACAGAGGAGCCTGGTGGGCCTCTGTCCATGGGGTCGTAAAGAGCCGACACTACTGAAGTGCCTGAGAATGCATGTAAGCTAGGTTTGTCATAGCGTTCCTTCCAAGGAGCAAGCGTCTTTTAATTTCATGGCTGCAATCACCATTTGCAGTGATTTTTGAGCCCAAGAAAACGAAATCTGTCACTGCTTCCACTTCAATTCACTTCAGTTCAGTCGCTCAGCCACGTCCGACCCTTTGTGACCCCTTGAACCGAAGCACGCCAGGCCCCCCTGTCCATCACCAACTCCCGGACTTCACCCAAACTCATGTCCATTGAGTCGGTGATGCCATCCAACCATCTCATCCTCTGTCTTCCCTTTCTCCTCTCTCCTTCAATCTTTCACAGCATCTGGGTCTTTTCAAATGAGTCAGTTCTTCGCATCAGGTG
>NW_011487316.1:0-640 GCF_000754665.1 Bison bison bison | reverse complement strand
CATGTCGGCCTGTATTCGAATTTCATCTCAGCTGATTTCATGTGTCTTGCCTCATTTATTGAGTCTCTAGAGTTTCAGTTTGGTGGATTGTTTGGTGTTGGGTGTCCAGTGCAGTGAGGTCTGCCAGCTGCTATTTCCTTGGTCCATATCTGGTCGAGTGTATCATCGATATTTGGGTTTTGTGACCCATAGTGTGAGGTCCCTTCCTTTCCCTTCCATAACCTTTCCCTTCTCCAGGGTAATCTTCCCAACACAAGGATCGGACCCAGGTCTCCTGCATTGCAGGCGGATTCTTTACCAGGTGAGCCATAAGGGAAGCCCAAGAATACTGGAGTGAGTAGCCCATCCCCTCTCCAGCGGATCTTCCCAACCCAGGACTCAGACCAGGGTCTCCTGCATTGCAGGAGGATTCTTTCACAGCTGAGCTATCAGGGATTGAAACATTTCACATTGTTGTTCAGTGGCTCAGTCGTGTCTGACTCTTTAAAACCTTGTGGACTGCAGCATGCCAGGCTTTCCTGTCCTTCACTATATCCCAGAGTGTGCTCAAACCCATGTCCATTGAGGCAATGATGCCATCCAACCATCTCATCCTCTGTTGGTTCCTTTTCCTCCTGCCCTCAATCTTCCCCAGCATCAG
>NW_011487315.1:4737-5249 GCF_000754665.1 Bison bison bison | reverse complement strand
CGCTCCCACCTCCCGCCCCATACCATCCCTCTGGGTCAACCCAGTGCACCAGCCCCGAGCATTCTGTATCATGCATTGAACCTGGACTGGCAATTCGTTTCACATACGATATTATACATGTTTCAATGCCATTCTCCCAAATCATCCCACCCTCTTCCTCTCCCACAGAGTCCAAAAGACTGTTCTATACATCTGTGTCTCTTTTGCTGTCTCACATACAGGGTTATCATTACCATCTTTCTATATTCCATATATATGCGTTTTATATATGTGTGTGTGTGTGTCTGTGTGTGTGTGTGTGTGTTATATTCCATATATATGCGTTAGTATACTGTATATTGTATTGGTGTATTGAACTGGTGTATTCTACTGTATTGGTGTATTGAACTGCCTTTGATAATCACTTCATCACAAATAGATGGGGAAACAGTGGACACAGTGGCTGACTTTATTTTTCTGGGCTCCAAAATCACTGCAGATGGTGACTGCAGCCATCAAATTAAAAGACGCTT
>NW_011487315.1:0-486 GCF_000754665.1 Bison bison bison | reverse complement strand
TCAAACAAGAGATGGCAAGAGTGAATGTCGACATTCTAGGAATCAGCAACTAAAATGGACTGGAATGGGTGAATTTAACTCAGATGACCATTATATCTACTACTGAGGGCAGGAATCCCTCAGAAGAAATGGAGTAGCCATCATGGTCAACAAAAGAGTCTGAAATGCAGTACTTTTGAAATCTCAAAAACGACAGAATGATCTCTGTTCATTTCCAAGGCTAACCATTCAATATCATGGTAATCCAAGACTATGCCCCAACCAGTAACGCTGAAGTTGAATGGTTCTATGAAGACCTACAACACCTTTTAGAACTAACCCCAAAAAAAGATGTCCTTTTCGTTATAGGGGACTGGAATGCAAAAGTAGGAAGTCAAGAAACACCTGGAGTAACAGGCAACTTTTGCCTTTGAACATGGAATGAAGCAGGGCAAAGACTAATAGAGTTTTGCCAAGAAAATGCACTGGTCATAGCAAACACCCACT
>NW_011487314.1:4483-4900 GCF_000754665.1 Bison bison bison | reverse complement strand
TTCCAGGGTTGTCCTCAGACAACTAGGTTGCCCCCTTCTCTTTGTCTTGAAAACAAGGGAAAATTTGAGTGACCACACTGACCTGCAAACTATACTCTCCTCAGTTTTTTAGGAACTGTCTGAAGTCCTTTTCTAATGTTTCCTTTCCTCTTCTTACTGGTTATGTCTTAAGGCATGACGCACAGATACACTTACCTTCAAAGGGATCCTTCTCCTCTTCTTCATCACGATTCACTGGATCCTCTCCATGTACTTCCTCCTTTCTAGGTGTGATATCCTGAATCTCAGCTGGCGGTTCCTCTTGTTGAGGTTGCTCAACACTGGGCTGCTGGTCCTAGGAGAGAGTGCATGCAAATAAAACCTTTTTTTGTTAATACATCTAATAGCATAAATATACATAATACATAGATATATCTG
>NW_011487314.1:0-605 GCF_000754665.1 Bison bison bison | reverse complement strand
TTTGGGTGTTCTTCTGGTCTGCCTGGGATTCAAGGCTCCTTGCCAGTATCCAGTAGGTGCCCAGGATGTTTCACTTTCTTGATAGTGTCCTTTGAAGGATAAAAGTTTTCATTTTGATGATTCCAAATTGCCTATTTTTGTTTCTTTTGGTGCTTGTGCTTTTGTAGCGTATCTAGGAAATCATTGCCTAATCCAACAGTAACATTTACATCTCTGTTTTCCTCTGAGTGCTTTATAGTTTTAGCTCTTATATTTAGGTTTTTTATCAATTTTTAGTTAGTTATATACAGTGTGAGGTATAAGTCTAAACTGATTCTTTTGGTTGTGAACATCCAGTTATCCCAAGACCATTTGTTGAAACATTATTCTTTGCCATTGAATGGCCTCTGCACCCCTCACAATAATCTATTGACCACAGAGATATGGTTTTGTTTCTTGCATCTCCATTCTATTCTGGTATCTGTCTATATACAATCCTTATGTCACTACCATTGAAGGAGGAAACAGACAGAACCAGCTCCATCTTGAAAGCAGGACTCCATCTTGGGCTGGACTGTGGACTTTGAGCTATATGCCCAGTATCTATGGAAACGACATACCAACTG
>NW_011487313.1:3815-5317 GCF_000754665.1 Bison bison bison | reverse complement strand
CACCGGTGCTTCTGGCGGGTCTGGGTAAGCCCCTAGCCTGGACTCCATGCCGTCTGTGTGCCTGCAGCCCCAAGAGGCCCAGCCCCACGCCGTCTCCAGTGAGTCCAACAGTAGTCCTCGCTTCCCTCCTCAGGCGGCCAAGCACAGTCCACTCCGCATCCCTAGTCTCAGGACTCCAGGACCGGTTCCCCATCCACCACCATGCAAAGGCACCTGCGCGTGAACAAAGCACACAGAGATGCCAATCTGCATGCCTCTGACACGTGCTCTCTGTCTCACACACACACACGCACACCCCCCCCCCATGTGCATGACCCTGTGCACAAACACACTTATACTCCCATGTGCATGCACCTGATCACATGCTCTCTCACACACAGGTACACACACATGTGCTAGCACCTGTGCATAGGCACTGCCTATCTTTCTCGGGCACACACACACACACAGACATGGACAGGCAGATGCCCATGTGTTGCACCTACCTAGAGACACACGAATGCACACGTCAGCTACGTGTGGGACACCAGAGGGACAGACCAGGCGTGACACAAAGGGGCCCCACTGCCTTCCGGAAGTTGATGACAAGGATCTGCGCTCAGCAGGATGGTCACCTGTGAGCGTGGCCAGGTTGGCAACGGCACAGACTTGGAGGTGCACAGGGACCAGGGCTCACTTGGGGTTTGCAGGCTTGGACCAGAAACAGTCACGTGCGCTGCAGAGTGTGGCAGTGTCTGCCTGACCATGCGCACTAAGGAGGTGCCCCCCACCCCCCTCCCCCACACACACCCCCAGAGGCATCACCACTAAGCCGTTTACCAGGTCTCCGGGCCAAGGCAGGGCTGACTTAGAGCACCCAGACCACATGGGTGTGTGTCCGCACAGGCGGAAGGGGGCGACACGGCACACTAACGCATGAAATTTTAGCCGGGGGCGTCCATTGCCCGAGAGCCTGCAGTCATCGCGGGAACGAATGTTCGGTGGGAACCAATCGAGAGGCAGGACCAGGGTGAGTGTGCGCAGGCGCTCTGCCTATGCTGAGCTGCAGGTCGCAGTACACGCCTGGGTTCTGTAGGGAGGGTTCAGTCTTTCCGGCTGCGGAGGGAGCGGGAGAGGGTTCAAGATGGAGTCCGACGCGCACGGTGGAGGAGCCAGCAGGGCAGCCGATGAACACCCAGGTGCCGTGGAATTTGCAGTGGGCACAGCACGTGGTAGCTGCAGCCAGCCGGGTGGTGCTGGTGGCCAGGATGACCCTGACGACCCAGCTGGCCCTGGTGATGCCGTCAGCCGTGGAGTTCATGGAGGCGCTGGTGACCTGGCTGGTCCCAGAGGCCCCAGCGCTGCAGGAGAGTCAGGTGGCGCAGCTGCTGCCATTCCGCACATCCCGGGGCCATCACACGCTCCAGGGCCTGGTGGAGATACTCCACCTGGAGCCGCAGTTCTGAGTAATCGAGCCGTCCAGTTGTATCCTATTCCAGGAACCCCAGCGGGCCAGGCGGCCG
>NW_011487313.1:0-445 GCF_000754665.1 Bison bison bison | reverse complement strand
GAAAATCTAATCCCTACACTGTGGGTGGGGACGGCTGCTGGCCTTCGATTTGGAGGCCACCGAGAGGCCTATCCAGCCAGGCAGTGAGGATCAAGCGGACTGATTGAAGTAACCTGTCCCCTCCTCGGGCAGTGGCCCTGATCCACTCGCCTCCCGTGGCACCAGTGGTTCCCCGGCAGACGCACACCCCCTATCAGATAGTGGCGCCCGAGCCCCGTCATCACCCCCAGCAGCACTGTGTCTGTTGACTTGACCCCTTCCAGACACAGAAATAGACCAGCACCCAGCAGGCCAGCAGACACAGGGTCACCTTCCAGTTGAGGGCACCTGGCAGCTACAGCCCTCCGGAGAGCTACAAGACCTTGTTCCTGGAGAGGGAAGGCCCGTGAGAGTTGTGCCAGCAGAGGCCATGCGACTAGGGGTTTCCTGGAGGCCACTGTCCTTC
>NW_011487312.1:4472-4938 GCF_000754665.1 Bison bison bison | reverse complement strand
ACAACTATAGGCAGAGAAATATATCTGTGGTTGCCAGGGTATAGGAGTGGAGGAAGGAGTCTGAATGCAAATAGCCCAAGGGAGCATTTTCAAATCAATGGGATATTTTCTACATTTTTATTGTGGTAGCATTTACACAATGGTATGCATATGTCAAAACTCGACAAACGGTAATGCTTTAAAGCATTGACTTTTATTGTATATAAATTATATCTCAATACTTCTCACTTTTTTAAAAAAGGAAAAGGATCTTTTAAGTATGTAAATACTGGTTATTGTATCCATCTAGACCTTGAGCTCATAAACATAAAAGTCTTATTTGAAATTCTTCCCAGACCTGGCCAACTTCCAGGATTCCCCAAGACACCTTTGTACTCTTATGACAGTACACAGAAACTTGGTCTTAACCAGGTTTACAATTCCATCTCTTCACCTCAAGTCAACATTCTTGCTGAGTTCTGTCCAT
>NW_011487312.1:0-349 GCF_000754665.1 Bison bison bison | reverse complement strand
TTTAATTTTACCCAAGAGAAAGGAAAACATGTTCACACGAGGACCTATACTCAAATATTCTACTCATGTACTCCTAATAGCCAAAACTAGAAACAGCCCAACTATTCAACAACTGGTATATAGAAGAAAGAAAAACAAAAGAGCTTACTCGTACAAAAGAACACTACACAGTCATTTTAAAAGGAACTACTAATGCATGTAACAGCAAGGATGCATCTCAGCTTTGCCAATGAGAGATGTCAGACGCAGAAAGCTATGTATTATATGATTTCCTGTCAATGGATTTCTGGAAGAGCACAACTATAGGCAGAGAAATATATCTGTGGTTGCCAGGGTATAGGAGTGGAGG
>NW_011487311.1:15443-17211 GCF_000754665.1 Bison bison bison | reverse complement strand
CAGCACTCATTTATTATTCCACAGTTCTGTAGGTTAGAAATAAAGGCACAACATCATTCAGCTGGGTCCTCTGTACAAGTTCTCACAAAACCTAAGTCAAGGTGTCAGCAGAGCTGTATTCCTTACTGAAGAGTCTGAGGGAGAATCTGCTTTAAATTCAGGTGTTGGCCGAGTACATTTCCTTGAATCTGGACCTCTCGAGTTCCCATTTCCTTTCTGACTGTCAGCTGAGATCGATCTTTTCTTCTAGAAGCTGCTTGCATACTTTCTCATGCTATCCATGTGTCTCCCTCTAGCAGTGGTACATTGAGACCTCACTTACTTTAAATTTCTCTTGACTTCCCTTTATTCTAATTTCAACATAAGTCATGACCTTAATTGCATCTGCACTGTGCCTTTTCCCCTGTAACATACCATATTTACAGGTTCCAGGGATTAGTGCATGGGCATCTTTGGTGGCCATTCTAACTACTTCAATTTTTTAAGTAAATTAACAGGAAGAAAAATACTTTTATATTTACCTCTGGTAGTTGCTTTTTACAGTTTTCCCAGAGGTCTTAGTTGAAATCAGTGGAAAAGAGAGACTATAGTTGACTCACTGAATCTTGACTGGCAGCAGAATTCCTAATCTTTGATTTTTAATTAATTAATTAAAAAACAAGTGTTAAAAAAAAAAAAGCAAGTGTTTACTGAGTAACTTCTATGCACTTAGCACTGTGAGATACCAGACAAAAAAAAAAAAAGATAGGTTATTGTTCCTGATCTTAAGAAGCTGGTAGTCTTTGTAATGAAGAATAAAATCTCATTAAATTCTGATATTTGAGAAGTCTAAGCTATATTCCTTCTTAAAAGAACTGTTTCTCTTCAAGTTTTTGACTCTGTCCTCCTCTAGCTAGAATCCATTAATAGAATTTCATCAGAAAAAGAACAAGGCGGCTCTTGAAATATCAGCATATTCATGAATAGCTGCTTTAATTTTCTGATTGACCTTAAAAGGCTGTGCCAGTTGCAAAAGAAAAAAAAAAGTCAGCTATTTGAAAGCTGCTGCTATAGAAACAGCCTTATTTCAGCACTTCCAAAAGGTTATTTGGATAAGTTTGATGGTGAATTTTGGGGAGAGAATGAGAGCTAAAAAAGAAGCATGTACACATACAAAAGGGGTTTTACATGTATATATTATGAGATGGAAAGAAAATAGAGAAGTTGAGTGAACATGTGAGGAATTCTTCCAAGACTGAGGTAATAGCTTTAGTTGCAAAGTCAGTGCTGTTAAGGAGACAGTGCTAGTTACTTGGTTGACAGTTCACAGAAGGAATTACCCATTCTATTCTCAACATCATCAGAGGAAACTTCTACTGTTTGTCACAAGCACTTCAGGAAGATTTATCTGGTATAGAGTTCTTAGGAAATGATCTCCTTGACATAAAAAAGTAGCACCAGTACATTGATTAAGAGCCCAGTTTCTTAAGAGAGATGGTCTAGAACTGAATCCTGGTTCCATGCAGTCTGTGAATACTTTGGCAGTTACAAAGTACCTCTGTATCCCAATTTGTAGAATGGGAACATTAATAATTGCACCTGGCTCAGGTTATTGTGACAATCAGATGAGGTTTTTTTTAATATAAATTTATTTATTTTAATTGCAGGCTAATTACTTTACAATATTGTATTGGTTTTGCCATACATCAACATGAATCCACCACGGGTGTACACGTGTTCCCCATCCTGAACCTTCCACCTCCCTCCCCATACCATCCCTCTGGGTTAT
>NW_011487311.1:9171-13301 GCF_000754665.1 Bison bison bison | reverse complement strand
GGGTCATGTATGGATGTGAGAGATGGACTGTGAAGAAGGCTGAGTGCCGAAGAATTGATGCTTTTGAACTGTGGTGTTGGAGAAGACTCTTGAGAGTCCCTTGGACTGCAAGGAGATCCAATCACTCCATTCTGAAGGAGATCAGCCCTGGGATTTCTTTGGAAGGGATGATGCTAAAGCTGAAACTCCAGTACTTTGGTCACCTCATGTGAAGAGTTGACTCATTGGAAAAGACTCTGATGCTGGGAGGGATTGGGGGCAGAAGGAGAAGGGGACGACAGAGGATGAGATGGCTGGACGGCATCACTGACTCGATGGACGTGAGTCTGGGTGAACTCTGGGAGTTGGTGATGGACAGGAAGGCCTGGCATGCTGCGATTCATGGGGTTGCAAAGAGTCGGACATGGCTGAGCGACTGAACTGAACTGAACTGGTTGTTACTGGAGTCAGTAACAATATTATTTGGCACTTTGAAGCCAATACGCAACTAGCAGCAGATATCCTCCACCTCAATCATGACCGTTTGGAGCTTTGCGGGTAACTTGAAGGAAAAGACACTTGGCAAACATAACATTAAAATATTTAATGAATTCACAGTGTGTTCAATGCCATAGCTATGAGGTCAAGTCCTATTTCAAGTATGACTGATAGTGAAGGAGATAAAAAGAAGGAAAAACATATATTTTCACCAAGGTTCACAAGAAAGTGAACTTTATGGAAGTAGTGGTTTTCTTTTGTTTCACTCCCTCCCCCAACATAGTGTCAGTCATCTATATGACTTTGCAGTAAACAAACATCAAAGGCAACTTACTTATATAAGTTAAAATAATTAATTACTACATTTCTCCCATCATCATAAAACATATCACCTCCTATTTTATTCAAAAACTTCTTGTCATTTGATATTCCAGATAGGCCATGACCAGACTTCTAGGGATCCCAAGCCAGCTATTGAAAAGCCTATTGAGTTGGCCAAAACGTTTGTTAGTATTTTTCCATAAAATATTGGAAAAGCCTGGGTGAACATTTGGGCCAATCCAATAGATGCATCCACTTTTCCTAATATGTAGCCATTTTTTAACAGGCAGAGGTCAATGGTGTTTTAATTAAATGTGAATTAAAGGGAAAAATAAAAGTCTTTAAGCAGATAACTGCCCATTCAAGGCAATCAGTCCTTAAATTATTTCCTTCATTTTTCTAATGAAGGTTTGTTTGTTTTTTTTTTTTTTCTTTCAAATTTTAGCATGGATCAGAATCTTCTAGAAGGCATGTTAAAGCAATTGTTGGCCTTCAATCACATTTTTGATTCAGTTGTTCTGAGATGGGAGCCCAATGATTTACATTAAGTTTTTTTTTTTTAAGTTGAAGTATAGTTGATTTACAATGTTGCACTGGTTTCATACAGCAAAGTGATTCAGTTATACATATATGTACTTATGCTTTTTCATATTCTTTTCCATTATAGGCTATTACAAGATATAGAATATAGTTCCCTGTGCTATACATTAGGTCCTTGTTGTTTATTTTATACATAGTAGTGTGCATATTTTAATCCTAAACTCCTAATTTATTCCTCCCCCACACATTTCCTCTTTGGTAATGATAAGTTTGTTTTCACAGTCTGTGAGTACATTTCTGTTCTGTAAATATAGTAAGTTTCCTACTTATGAACCTTCAAGTTGCAGACTTTCAAAGATGCAAACATGGGTTCCATCAGCGTCAGTCTCCATCAACATCAGGCACGGGTGAAATTGCAGCTTGCAATTTGTCTCCTATTGCTCTTCAATTCTATCATGTTCTACCTCCTCTTCCCCCTCCAGTCAGTAACTCTTCTAGCCTGTTAATTTGAGGCCAGCCCCTGTATGCCAGCTGTTGTAATGTACTACTATAATTTTCATGGCACTGTAAGATTCAAACTTTATTTTTGTGACCATTTTTATGTGTTATTTGTGTGAAAGTATTTTAAGCCTATTACAGTACAGTACAGTACAGTACAGTATAGCCAATTGTATTAGTTGGGTACCTAGACTCCCTTTCTTGGACTTACGAACAAGTGGATTTATGAATGTGCTCTTGGAATGGAACTCATTTGTATGTAGGGGACTTACTGTAAGTTCATTTGTATCATTTTTTTAGATGTCATATATATAATATCATATGATATTGTCTTTCTTTGTCTGACATATCCCCTTAATATGATAATCTCCAGGTCTATCCAGTTGCTGCAAATGGCATTATTTCATTTTTTATGACTATTATAATTCCATTGCTTCTGTATGTACCATATCTTCTTTATCCATTTATATATCAGTGAATATTTATGTTGCTTCCATGACTTAGCTATTGTAAGCAGCTACACAATGAACATTTGGGGTGCATGTGCCTTTGTGAATTACATTTTTTCTCTGGCTGTATGCCCAGGAGTAGGATTGCTGGATCATATGGTAGCTCTATTTTTAGTTTTTTAAGAGTTTATTTCTTGATTTCTGAAATGAGGATGAAGAACTAGAAGGCATTATCTAAAAGCATACCTTTCCTTTTGGGTAAGATATTCCATGTGTTTACTTATCATCCTACTGTATTGTGCTTTGCTTCTGAATCTAACCTTTTGTATGTAAACATACCTCAGATCTACACCTGGAGAAGGTAGAAGTGGGACATTCTGAATGATTTTTTCCTCCCATATCCCTTTACTCAAATATTGCTTCCATCTTGATGAACAATAGGAGACTTAGTGGATTATCAAATTCTGTTCCCTGAATCTTCCCTCATGGAATAATTCTCCTCAAACCATTTCCTCTTAGCATCAATCTATAGGTTTTTCTTTTCTTCTTTTCTTGCTTTTAACACTGTTTACACACACACACACACACACACACACACACACACACACACAATAAACCTTTTGCTCTGTTGGACTCAAGCTTTTACTTCATTTGTTTTACATACCCAGTTGCAAAGACAATTATTTTGCTCACTATGCCATATAAATACAAACCTCCCTATTTTAGTTATTTATCAGTTTTCTGCTTAGCTTACCAACTAATTTCATATTTTTCTGATTGATACATTAGAATGCAACCACCTGGAGTGTTGAGACCCCATAACAAGCAGAGTTTCTTAACTCTGCATCAACATCAAATCCTGCATCAAACTTTAATCATTTGAAAGAGGTAAATCAATTCTGCTCTTTTTGCAGCTATGTGAGCATGAAGAAAAATATGCTTTAAGAGCAGCAAGTTATGAAAGGTATTTGTTAAAATCAATTACCACCTGAAATTGATGTAGGTTTACAGTCATGATTTTTCTTTCTGGCCATTTATTATATCAGTTCCCTGAAAGAATGGAAGCAATACTATTTAAAAATTTTCAAAGAAAAAATATTCTAAAATTTCTCCTTAATTACCTAAATTTCAGAGTTTTATTTGTTTGTCTGTCTTATTTGTTTTGCCTTTGTAAAAGCACATGTATCTAAATTTAGTGTCGAGTTTCTGTGCAGTTTGAAATCATTTGGACAAGGGGGACACTATGAAGGAAGATTCTGATGAAATGAGAGGAGCAGTTGTCAAGGAGGGTTCACATAATTAGACAGTGGTATGGTGTGTGCCACATATGCAGGCATAAGGAGATATAGGAGGAAGAAAAAAACATTTGCATTGATGCTTCCTTCGATTTATTCATGTCAAGCTGCTAACTCTAAGTTGGGAAGACATACACACAGATAAAATCAATTTAGAAACAGAAAATGGATGGCAGATGCATCTTAAAATAGCACATAGGGAACACATGAATATAGAATAAAGAAAAACTTTAGTTAAGGAAAGTATTCTGCAGCCTCTAGTGGTGACTGATGCCAGGTTTACAGAATCATTGGATCAAGCTCCTCTTTTTCTGAGACTGAGTTAAGGATATTACTGAAATATGTCATGGATACTTAAAACATTGCAGCAGATAATAGAGGGAGTGTGATAGGATACAGATGCAGAAACACTGTTTGATACGAAGACAGCTGACATCTTACCCCAAAATGCTGAAAACATGACTTGATGAATAATTCAGTATTACCCATATCTTTGAAAGATGTTGAAGAGTTTTGTTAAAATGCTTGAGCTAGATAGCAGTTCAGTTCA
>NW_011487311.1:7104-7759 GCF_000754665.1 Bison bison bison | reverse complement strand
AGTGTTTCTCATGATGTACTCTGCATATAAGTTAAATAAGCAGGGTGATAATATACAGCCTTGATGTACTCCTTTTTCTATTTGGAACCACTCTTTTGTTCCATACATACATACACATATACCTATCTTCTTTTTCAGATTGTCTTCCATTATAGGTTATTCCAAAATATTTAGTATAGTTCTCTGTGCTGTACAGTAGGCCTTTGTTGTTTATTTAATATATAGTAGTGTATACATAGCCCCGAACTCCTAATATCCCTCCTCCCCAATCTATCCTCTTTGGTAACCACAAGTTTGTATAACTATATCTGTGGGTCTATTTTTGTTTTGTAATAAGCTCATTTGTATGATTTTTTTTATTTATCATTTAAGTGATATCGTATGATATTTGCCTTTCTCTGTTTGGCTTATTTATGATAATTTCTGGGTCCTTCCATCTTGCTGCAAATGGTATTATTTCATTCTTTTTTATGTTGAGTAATATTCTGTAATATGTATATACCACATCTCATTTATTTTCAATAGAAGATTTTACTAAATTAGTATCTATTAGATGGGTAAAGGAAGTAATGGAGAAATATATGGAGAGCAACACATGAGGTAGTATGTGCGACCCCACAGAAGACAGCCCACCAGGCTCCCCTGTCCCTGGGAT
>NW_011487311.1:6253-7004 GCF_000754665.1 Bison bison bison | reverse complement strand
TTGTACTCCTACAATACATTTAAGATATAATATTGAAGTTTTCAAAAAATGCATTGAAAATCAATGTATCTTTAGGGCTTCAGAACCTTGTATCATAAGGAGAGAACAATTTGGAAGGACATTTTAGCAGTGTGTTCTGTCGTCTGGCTATCTCTTGAACTGGAATAAGTATTTCTGATAATTTAAACACAATTGTAGTATAAATAGTTAATTAATTTTCTTTCTCAGCTACTACTATGAAAATAAGACAAAAATTCCAATGAGATAGAACTATGCACAACTAGAATGACTAAATTAAAAAGACTGGAAATGGCAAGTTTTGGCAGGAATGTGTAGTAATTAGAGTCCTTCTTCCCTGCTACTGTGAGTGAAAAATGGTACATCCACTGTAATAAACACTTTGGCAGTTTCTTAAATTGTTAGCCATACACCTATCATATGATCTAGCCATTGCACTCCTAGGTAATTACACAAGAGAAAAATATATGTCTATTCCAAGACCTTATATGAATGTTCATAGCAGTATTATTCATAATAGCCATAAATTAGAAACAGCTCAGCTGTCCATCAATAGGTAATGGATAATGGATTAATAGAATTGAGTTATATACATACAATATACTATTTGTCAGCAATAACATGCAATGATATTAATGAATCTTAAAAGAATTATGCTATGACACAAGCTAGACAAATGACTGCATAATGTATGACTCTATATATGAGATTCTAGAAAAAGCAAAATTATAGA
>NW_011487311.1:4874-6153 GCF_000754665.1 Bison bison bison | reverse complement strand
ATAAATTATACCTCAAGGATTAAAAAGTAGACAATAGCTTTGGATTGTGTATTTTCTTACTAAGATAGTGAAAAATCAGATTGTAGTCTCTAATAATGCTATAGAATGTGGGGTGAAGTAAACCTGTGACAACCTGATAATAAACAATGCTGCTTTTTGTTCTTCTTATCCCCTAGTAATAAGTCAGGTAGTCAAATAGTTAAGGACTCACCTCCAGTTTCCAGTTAGGATGTTTGGTAAGCAGTGGTTTTGCTGTAGATTTCAAGAAAGACCCATTAAGAAAGAGATCAAGGAAATTGGTATGAGGTGGAATTACATTGTATCAGTAATAGTGTGTGCTTTTTTTTAAACAAATATGGGCTTAACTGCTTATTAATCAATTTAGTGGATCATGGCAATTTGTTTTCATTTTTAAATAGAATAAAGGAGAATTGAAGATGTAAGAGTACATCTCAAGTAATAAGTATTATTTTGAACTTTTGGCTTATGTGTTTGTGTGTTTATACATATGTATGTATATATATATATATATATATGTATATATGTAGCCAAGCAGGACCCTATGAGGTCTTCCCAGAATAGACCTCCATCCATGCCCTTTGCCTGCCTTTTGTATGTAGAAAAACTTCAAAGAATAAATTTAATCAGAGAAATGAGAAAATGCAGAAAGAAAGGAAAACAGTCAAGCAAGAAAAAAATAATAATACTTTAGCCATTAAAAAGTTAAGGACCCTTAGTTCTCCTCAAGGACTGTCTCAGATTATTCTGAAATGGCCAGGTCTGCATTCTTCATGACCATAAACTATATGGTGTGCTTCTATGAGGCGCTAATGAGGCAAGGAGAATTTACATCCACAAACTCATTTGTATTCTATTTGGGCTTAGATAACTAGGGACTAGTACAGACTTTGCAGCACTTCCTAAATATCTGCTGGTTAAAACTCAGAGTTAATGAGCTTATAAGGACTAACCTAAAGACTTATGACCAGCTGCATGGTGTGATATGAAAGGCATCATGTTAAACATTATTCCCCCTCAAAAGTCTTCTTTTGAAGTGCAATTATTTTTGAGGAGACTACTAAGAATATTTGATAAAGAGAACTTTATTGGTAATTATTAATATATTTGACGCTTTCTTTTTCTGGAATAGAAGAGCAGTAAGTGTAGCAGGAAGGCATTTGATATCTAAGACAAATAAAAAGTCCGGCAAATATTTTTAAAATGGTAAGATGGGCTATGGCTTCCCAGGTGGCTCAGTGCATAAAGAATCCACCTGTAA
>NW_011487311.1:0-1622 GCF_000754665.1 Bison bison bison | reverse complement strand
GCTGTGATTCATGGGGTTGCAAAGAGTCGGACACGACTGAGCAACTGATCTGATCTGATTGTATTGGTTTTGCCATACATCAACAGGAATCCACCATGGGTGTACATGTGGTCCCCATCCTGAACCCCCCTCCCACCTCCCTCCCCATACCATCCCTCTGGGTCATCCCAGTGCACCAGCCCCAAGCATCCTGTATCCTGCATCGAACCTGAACTGGTGATTCATTTTTTATATGATATTATACGTATTTCAATGCCATTCTCCCAAATCATCCCACTCTCTCCCTCTCCCACAGAGGCCAAAACACTGTTATATACATCTGTGTCTCTTTTGCTGTCTCACATACAGGGTTATCATTACCAGCTTTCTAAATTCCATATATATGCGTTAGTATACTGTGTTGGTGTTTTTCTTTCTGGGTTACTTCACTCTGTATAATATGCTCCAGTTTCATCCACCTCATTATAACTGACTCAAATGTATTCTTTTTAATGGCCGAGTAATACTACATTGTGTATATGTACCACAGCTTTCTTAACCATTCGTCTGCTGATGGACATCTAGGTTGCTTCCATGTCCTGGCTATTATAAACAGTGCTGTGATGAACATTGAGGTACACGTGTCTCTTTCAATTCTGGTTTCCTCGGTGTGTATGCCCAGCAGTGGGATTTCTGGGTCATAAGGCAGTTCTATTTCCAGATAGGAATCTCCACACTGCTCTCCGTAGTAGCTGTACTAGTTTGCATTCCCACCAACAGTGTAAGAGAGTAAGAGGTTTCCCTTTTCTCCACACCCTCTCCAGCATTTATTTCTTGTAGACTTTTGGATAGCAGCCATTCTGACTGCCGTGAAATGGTACCTCATTGTGGTTTTGATTTGCATGTCTCTGATAATGAGTGATGTTGAGCATCTTTCCATGTGTTTGTTAGCCATCTGTATGTCTTCTTTGGATAAATGTCTGTTTAGTTCTTTGATCCATATTTCTGTCTTTGTGCCAGTACCATAGTGTCTTGATGACTGTGTCTTTGTAGTAGAGCCTGAAGTCAGGCAGGTTGATTCCTCCAGTTCCATTCTCCTTTCTCTAGATTGCTTTGGCTATTCAAGGTTTTTTGTATTTCCATACAAATTCTGAAATTGTTTGTTCTAGCTCTGTGAAAAATACCATTGGTATCTTGATGGGGATTGCATTGAATCTGTAGATTGCTTTGGGTAGTATGCTCATTTCCACTATATTAATTCTTCTGATCCATGAACATGGTATATTTCTCCACCTATTAATGTCCTCTTTGATTTCTTTCACCAGTGTTTTATAGTTTTCTATAAATAGGTCTTTAGTTTCTTTAGGTAGATATATTCCTAAGTATTTTATTCTTTTCTTTGCAATGGTGAATGGAATTGTTTCCTTAATTTCTCTTTCTATTTTCTCATTATTATTGTATAGGAATGCAAGGGATTTCTGTGTGTTGATTGTATATCCCGCAACTTTACTATATTCATTGATTAGCTCTAGTAATCTTCTGGTGGAGTCTTTAGGGTTTTCTATGTAGAGGATCATGTCATCTGCAAATAGTGAGAGTTTTACTTCTTCTTTTCCAATTTGGATTCCTTTTATTTCTTTTTC
>NW_011487310.1:4783-5176 GCF_000754665.1 Bison bison bison | reverse complement strand
GATTCTGGGATATGAAGTTAAGCATATGGTCTGTCCTGTCAAAACTGGGGAAGAAATCAGGCAGTCAAATGTTCAATATTGACAGTGTCTCTGTTTGGACAGAAGTGTGTCTCATCACATAGAAAACCAAGACACAAAAATCTGGGCATCAGCAGCCTGTGCATCAGGAACCACGTGGTTCAGTCCTTGTGGTGGAGACAGGTCACATATCCATTTCCTGGGCCTTGTGTTAGGTGAGCGGGCTCTCCCTTTACTTTTTTTTTACTGCCAGTCCTGGTCTAGTAAAAGTTCTTCCTCATCTGTTGATTGTATTTCAGCATCTCCTTCTAGCCCACACCAGCCTTTCTTTTTGAAAAGTAAGAAGGTTCCACAAAATATAGAAACTATCTGACA
>NW_011487310.1:0-542 GCF_000754665.1 Bison bison bison | reverse complement strand
TCTCCTCCTGCCTTCAATCTTTCCCAGCATCAGGGTCTTTTCCAATGAGTCAGCTCTTCACATCAGGTGGCCAAAATATTGGAGCTTCAGCTTCAGCATTAGTCCATCCAGTGGATATTCAGGGTTGATTTCCTTTACGATTGACTGGTTTGATATTCTTTCAGTCCAAGGGACTCTCAAGAATCTTCTCCAGCACCACAGTTTGAAAGCATCAATTCTTTGGCACTCAGCTTTCTTTATGGTCCAACTCTTACATCTTACATCTACTGGAAAAACCATACAGCTTTGACTAGATGGACCTTTGTTGGCAAAGTAATGTCTCTGCTTTTCAATATGCTATCTAGGTTGGTCATAACTTTCCTTCCAAGGAGTAAGCATCTTTTAATTCATGGCTGCAGTCACCATCTGCAGTGATTTTGGAGCCCCCAAAAATAAAGTCTGACACTGTTTCCACTGTTTCCCCATCTATTTCACATGCAGTGATGGGACCAGATGCCATGATCTTCGTTTTCTGAATGTTGAGCTTTAAGCCAACTTTTTCA
>NW_011487309.1:5116-5707 GCF_000754665.1 Bison bison bison | reverse complement strand
TTGGAGAAGACTCTTGAGAGTCCCCTGGACTGCAAGGAGATCCATCCAGTCCATCCTAAAGGAGATCAGTCCTGGGTGTTCATTGGTAGGATGGATGTTGAAGCTGAAACTCCAATACTTTGGCCACCTGATGCAAAGAGCTGACTCATTTGAAAAGACACTGATGCTGGGAAAGATTGAGGGCAGGAGGAGAAGGGGACGACAGAGGATGGCAACACCGACTCAATGGACATGGGTTTGGGTGGACTCCAGGAGTTGGTGATGGACAGGGAGGCTTGGCATGCTGCGGTTCATGAGGTCGCAAAGAGTCGGACACGACTGAGCGACTGAACTTAACTGAGAACAAAACACTTTTTAATTTGTATGGAAACACAAAAGACCTTGAATAGCTGAAGAAATCCTAAGAAAGAAAAATGGAGCTGGAGGAATCAGGCTCCTTGACTTCAGGCTATATTACAAAGCTACAGTAATCAAAAGAGTATGGTACTGAAACAAAAGCAGAAATATAGATCAACAGAGCAGGATAGAAAGCCCAGAAATACACCCATGAACCCATGGTCAATCTATGACAAAGGAGGCAAGAACATACAA
>NW_011487309.1:508-949 GCF_000754665.1 Bison bison bison | reverse complement strand
TGGTCCAGTGGTTAGGACTCAGTGTTTCCACTAACCAAGATTTTGTGAATTCAATTATAACTCCAAAGAACAGCAAAAAGATGAACATGAAGATGTAAAAGAGGACATCAAAATCATAAAATGTGGGGAAGCGGAATAAAAAATTGTAGATTTTTTTTGTACGTAATTCATTTGGCTGCGCTGGGTCTCTGCTGCTGTTCGCAGGCTTTCTCTAGTTATGCTGCACAGGATCCCCATTCAGTGCCTTCTCTCGTTGCAGAGCACAGGCTTTCAGTAGTTGTGGCACGCTGGCTTAGTTGCTCCTCCGCATGTGGGATCTTCCCAGACCAGGGATCGAATCCATGTTCCCTGCATTGGTAGACAGATTCTTAACCAGGCAAGTTCTGTAGTTTTTTCTAAAGAATGTGCTTCAGCCTATATGACTACCGGTCTAAAGCATGT
>NW_011487309.1:0-408 GCF_000754665.1 Bison bison bison | reverse complement strand
TCAAAACTCTTCAGGCTAGGCTTCAACAGTACGTGAACCAAGAAATCCCAGACGCACAAGGTGGGTTTAGAAAAGGCAGAGGAACCAGAGATCAAATTGGCAACATCTGTTGGATCATAGAAAAAAATGAGAATTTCAGAAAAAACATCTACTTCTGCTTCACTGACTATGTTAAAGCCTATGACTGTGTGGATCACAACAAACTATGGAAAATTCTTAAAGAGATAGTAATACCAGACCACCTTACTGTTGCAGGAAGGGGGACCTCTTCCAGGGCCCGAAACTGGGCTCTTGTATAACACTTGGAAATGAATTGTTTGAGGAGACACACGTGCTGACAAAGCAAGAGATTTTATTGGGAAAGGGCACCCGGGTGGAGAGCAGTAGGGTAAGGGAACCCAGGAGAAC
>NW_011487308.1:4715-5127 GCF_000754665.1 Bison bison bison | reverse complement strand
TGTTTCCACATCTATTGGCCATGAAGTGATGGGATGGGATGCCATGATCTTCGTTTTCTGAATTTTGAGTTTTAAGCCAACTTTCTAACTCTCGTCTTTGACATTCATCAAGAGGCTCTTTAGTTCTTTTTCTCTTTCTGCCATAAGGGTGGTGTCATCTGCCTTCCAGAAGTTATTGATGTTTCTCTCCGAGGTGTTGATTTCAGTTTGTGCTTCATCCAGCATGGCATTTCACATGATGTACTCTGCATATAAGTTAAATAAGCAGGGTGACGATATGCAGCCTTGACGTTCTCCTTTCCCGATTTGGAACCAGCCTGATTTACAATGTCCAGTTATAACCATTGCTTCTTGACCTGCATACAGATTTCTCAGGGGGCAGGTCAGGTTGATTGGTCAGAAATATTGATTG
>NW_011487308.1:0-355 GCF_000754665.1 Bison bison bison | reverse complement strand
CTTTTAATTTCAACAAACAAAAATTATGCACCTTTTTTTTTTTTAAAAAGGAAACTACTCTGCTTTGATTGTCTTGAAACAGCAAGCTATTGGGAAATCATTTAAATTGGTGCTTATTCTGAAAACATTGTTATTAAGATTATTTCAAGCCTGCATTCCTGAAATCTCATTCATTATATCTAAGAAGGAAACAGCTGAGCAAAAATTATGCTGAGGATTTAAAGGTTAAACCAATGTAACAATTAGTGATAATCTTTAAAAAACTTAAGGCCTCAGGTCCACAAATTTCTTTGGCATTTCACACTATAAAATCACCCTATTTATACCATAGAATTGCTGGGAGAAAAAAGTGAAA
>NW_011487307.1:4727-5084 GCF_000754665.1 Bison bison bison | reverse complement strand
AAACTAGAGAAAGCCCACGCAGCAAAGACGACCCAGCACAGTCAAAAATAAATAAATAAATCTTTAAAAAAAAAGGAGTGTGTGGAAGACAACAGCTCATGTCACCCACTACAGTTGTATGCACACCTGCTACTCAGAATACAGATACATTTCAGTTCCCGCTTGAATAAGGAACAGAAGTCTCTCTCCAAGAGGTCAGTGCCACTCCGTAATGCATAGTTTAAAATGTATGTCTGTTAGCTAATGTGGAAAAATCAAAATCAGTGCTTTTGGATGTGCAAAGTTGAATCTATGCCGTTTTAAAGTTATTTTATGACTTACAGTTTTTAAAAGCTGGTTTTATACTTTAAATTGGAA
>NW_011487307.1:0-408 GCF_000754665.1 Bison bison bison | reverse complement strand
TGGGTTCCCCAAATTATGTAGCACGTCAGTTGTCAAATTTGCCTTTTCCTATTTTAAATGTTTTGAGAGTGAAAAACATTAACTGTGAGGAGAATGGATCTGTAGTTTAGGAGACGTTGGATTAAATTATTAGAATATACTTCTTTTGAATTGGTATGCTGTAGTCCATGTGGGCTTCCCTGATAGCTCAGTTGGTAAAGAATCCGCCTGCAATGCTGGAGACCCCGGTTCGATTCCTGGGTGGGGAAGATCCGCTGGAGAAGGAATAGGCTACCCATTCCAGTATTCTTGGGCTTCCATTGTGGCTCAGCTGGTAAAGAATACGCCTGCAATGCGGAAGACCTGGGTCTGATCCCTGGGTTTGGAAGATCCCCTGGAGAAGGGAAAGGCTACCCACTCCAGTATTCT
>NW_011487306.1:14070-15191 GCF_000754665.1 Bison bison bison | reverse complement strand
TGGAGAAGGAAATGGCAACCCACTCCAGTGTTCTTGCCTGGAGAATCCCAGGGACGGGGAAGCCTGGGCTGCCGTCTATGGGGTCGCACAGACTCGGACAGTGAAGTGACTTAGCAGCAGCAAAAACTATACATGGATATATATGGAAGTTCCACTCTGGTAGGACAATGTGAAGAGCTCTGTGGACCAGCTCTCCAGTGAAACTGGTGAAAATTATGAAAAAAACTCTCTGGAAATGATCCTAAGGACATACAGAAAATGAAGAAACATCTACTTAAGAAAGAGTCTACTAAAATTTGATTAGAACATGGGGAGTATGTGGTATTGGAACCAAGACCCATTCTCTTCCTCCCCCTTTCCTAGCTCTGCAAGAAGGAAACTCCTCTCCTGATTGGTGCAAGCAAGAACACAGGGCTCCAGTTTTTCCTAGCTCCCAGTTGGAAGGTTGCCTTCTTAGGAGGTGCAGGATGTGAGCTTTTCTCATCTTGCCCTTAGCTACCCATTGGTGAGGTAAGATCCAGTGAGTGTGCCCAGGAAGCACAGGCTTCATTCTTTTACCCAGCACCCACTTGTGGGATGCAGGCTCTACCTTGGGCATGGCCCCACTGAGAATACTGGGGCCCCATTACTTTTCTTCTGGCTTGTAAGGTGGTGGTTCTGGGCTGAGAGAAGTGAGCCTAGAAAACTTGGAGCAATAGCCCTCCACTCCACTGAATACCAAGCTCCTAGAAGCAGGAGAGAGGAAGGAACAGAAAAATTATTTGAACAAATAACGGCTAAAAACTTCACAAATTTATTTAAAAATATTTATCTACACATCCAAGAGGGGCTTCCCAGATGGTGCTAGTGGTAAAGAACCTTCCTGTCAATGCAAGAGATGTAAAAGACGCAGGTTCGATCCCTGGGTAGGGAAGATCCCCTGGAGGAGGGCATGGCAACCCACTCCAGTATTCTTGCCTGGAAAATCTCATGGACAGGGGAGCCTGGCGGGCTACAGTCCATAAAGCTACAAAGAGTCGGACATGACTGAAGCGACTTAGCACAGCACAGCACACATCCAAGAAGCTCCACAAATTCTAAGAATATACAAAACAAGACAAAAACAGGAAATGCAAGGAAAT
>NW_011487306.1:9525-10396 GCF_000754665.1 Bison bison bison | reverse complement strand
TGTTTTTCTTTCTGGCTTACTTCACTCTGTATAATAGGTTCTAGTTTCATCCATCTCATTAGAACTGATCCAAATGTATTCTTTTTAATGGCTGAGTAATACTCCATTGTGTATATGTACCACAGCTTTCAAGCAATAAATGCTGGAGAGCGTGTGGAGAAAAGGGAACTCTCTTGCACTGTTGGAGGGTTTTCTTTAATGAGTTCTTCACTTTCACTATCTGAGGTTCTCCTTTCCCAAACCTGCTTTCCTGTCCTTTCAGATGTTACTCTCCAATAAACCTCTTGTACTTCGTTCTCCAGTTCAGTGTCTCCTTACCAGAGGACCTAAACTAACATATCTGCTACCAGGAGTGATCCAAGAAATCAGGCAGTAATGGAATTTGGGAGATGGGATCACTCACGACCAGGCTGTCAATGCAGAACCCGCACCCAGTAGTATGTGAAGGACGGATTGTCCCAGGCACCAGATGGTGGCGCTCTTGCTAAAACTTTCGCAGGTAGTGTCTTGGGGACAGTCTATGACAGGGAATAATGCCTTGTCAGTGCCATGATTCAGGCTTTGGGGAAATGAGTTGGGGAGAAGAGGGAATCGTACAAAGACAATGAAATTTGCCAGCTCTCATCTAGTTGCATTGATACCTACAGAAGGATAAGAAAAAGGTGAGGGTTGGTAATAAACACTGTGAAATTCAGAACATCTCTTTGGTAGCTTACACCAAAGCTCTTGTCTTCTGCAGTGGAAGACCAGAAAAAAAGTTTCAAGGCCACAAACTCACTATTGTAAAGAGTTGAGGAGCTTCGAAGATGACTGAACATCTGACGGAGGCAAGTCTGTTGTGCTAAAGTGAGAGCCTTGGTTGGGAAAACCT
>NW_011487306.1:4439-5682 GCF_000754665.1 Bison bison bison | reverse complement strand
AAGTGACTTAGCAGCAGCAGCAGCAGCCAGGAAGAGGGCCCTCACCAGGACACGACTATGCTGGCCCCTAAATCTTGGACTTCCCAGCCTCCAGAACTGTGAACGATACATTTCTATTGTTTATAAGCTACCCAGGCTGTAGTATTTTAGTACAGCCACCTGAACGGATTGATGCAATATTCAGCCAGGACTGTAGGGAATGACACACAGACGCTGCTAGGGTGACTCCTAGAAGCCTGGGGAATGTGAGCCTGGGGAATCTCACCTTAAGTGAGGAGTGTCATGGGAGACAGTGGAGGAAGGGATTAAAAGACCTAAGGCCATAGGCACGTTGGAATGCATATATTATGTGAGCCCAAAAGACCCACTGGAGATTATGTTTCATGGGGGGGCTCAGGGAACACACTATTCAGCAAGGTCATGAGGAAAGTTCTAGCAAGATGGGCAGCAGCATTACCAGGAAGCTGAGTGCTCATTCATATATAGACCTGCAATGAAGAGCAGGAGTCTGAGAAAACCATGATCCCTTGCCAAGTTCCTGAACCTGATTCAGTTTTCAAGACCTGGAACCCATTGGCTGAAAAAGTGGCCAGGTCCCCAGAAAGAAGGACCCTAAATCACCATGGAAATTATAAACCATTATAGTAGCCCCGGTTTTTCCCCAAAGGGACCTAATGCCATTTATTTGGGTGACTGTCCATTGGGGAAAGAGGAGACATGTAGAGGACTACTGAACATTGATACCCAGACACCCAAATTGTCATCATGACTCCCTTATTAGAGAGTGGGTTATAGGGAGACTGGATAATAAATAGAGTCCTTGCAAAAAGACATCTTACAAGAGGTTCCCTAGGTCTTTAGACTTACCAGATACTCATTTCCCTGGTCACTGAGTCTTTGCTGGGATTGGCATACTTGGCAGCTGGAATAACCTTCACACTGGGTGTCTTGTGGGGTAAGAGCTACAACAGTGGAAAGACTAGGTTGGTTGTTCTAAAACTTCAGGTGACAGTCAAGATTATAAATAAAAATCAATACGCCATCTCCTACCTCAAGATGGGACATGGCAGAGATTGGTGCTACCCTAAGGATCTCAGAGATGAAGGGATGGTGTTCCCCATTTTATACATACACCAGTACAGACCCTGCAGAAATGAATAGAACTTGAAAGATGAGTGGAGGTGACTGTAAGTTAAGCAGGTAGTAGCCAATTACAGCTTCTGTGCTGGCCATGGTATCTTTA
>NW_011487306.1:0-620 GCF_000754665.1 Bison bison bison | reverse complement strand
ATAACTGTCATCATTTGACCTGTCTGATATTTCTCTGGAAGACCTCACTCACAAGACTTGTCCTTATTTGACCTGACTCAGCTCACCCAGTGTGAACAGCCTTTTCCCTGAGGGTGTTTGTTGAAATAATAAGTGGCATTTATTTAACATCATTGGTACTAGGTGCAATGGATGATAGCTGGGACACAATAGGCTAACCACAAAACTTAAAAGGAAAAGCAGGGAAATGAAAGCTCCATAGGGATCTTGACAAGCTCTGACAAATTGCTAGGAATCTAGAAGGCTACATACATGTGTTGGGCTATGTGCACGCTCAGGAAAAACCTGAGGAGGCCCAAAGCTCTCACCACTGGATGATTTTGAGGTTCTACATAATCATGAAATACAGCTAAGACAAGAGTTTCAAATGATTTGGCTCAGTGTTGAAAGCTCCAAAGTAAACACAGAGCCCCTCAATAAATACTTGAGACATTGATTCCAGGCATTTAAGGACATCTCTACCTAATCATTAGCTGATCAGACAGTGTGGATCACAATAAACTGTGGAAAATCCTGAAAGAGATGGGAATACCAGACCACCTGATCTGCCTCTTGAGAAATTTGTATGCAGGTCAGGAAGC
>NW_011487305.1:4699-5137 GCF_000754665.1 Bison bison bison | reverse complement strand
CCATGGCTATAAAACATTGTTTTAAATTACCAAGGTGCTCAGTATGCAGGCATAAAGAATAGCCCATTGTAGAGAGTGATGTTTCTGCTCATGTCCCAGATGACCTTGGTTCAAGGACAAATTGGAGCTTGACTTAGCAAAGCTGCAGGTGGTCAGTGAGATTGGCTCTGCACTGATGCACCCACCTGAGTGGAGGGATGCCGGGCCCTCCGTGGTGGGTATATCACCAGGATGGCAAAGGCATTTTCTCTCCCACATGTACTGAGTTCAGTTGCTAAGCATATTCCATGTGGTTTTTTACTTTTGTATTTCTTTGGGGAGAGGAATGTCATCTCTAAAACTCTCAATCCCATCTTTGTGTGTGTGCTTAGTCACTCAGTCATTTCTGACTCTTTGTGACCCTGTGGACTGTAGCCCACCAGTCTCCTCTGCCATCAG
>NW_011487305.1:0-453 GCF_000754665.1 Bison bison bison | reverse complement strand
GGCCTGCATTCACTGTGGGCAGCCCGTGTTGTGTCTGAAGGATGCCTGAGGACAGTGTCAGCCTGAGAGCATCCATGCCCTTCAAACAGGGCTTTGAGTGGAAGCATCTTCATGGCCCACAGGTCTGAGAAGTCCCCCTCCAGGGCCGTTGTGGGAGCCCCTAGAACTCAGATCTCCATGCAGAATGCTGTCTTCCTGTCATTCCAAAGGAAAAGTCAGAAGAGTCAGTGAGCCGTTTCCAAATTTGGCTTCCAAAAGCTACCAAAGAAGGTACTTTTCGTAGTGGAGTATTGAACAAAGCAGCCCACACGCTGGAGCTCCTTAACCTTTGAGCCTCTAACACAGAGCTGCGTGTTTTCTGCTACCTGCAGGCTGCTCTGTGCGTGGCACTCAGGGGCACATCTGCTGGGGAGGAGGCAGGAGTGCCCCAGTGCTGGAAAAAGAAACCCCTGC
>NW_011487304.1:8515-10015 GCF_000754665.1 Bison bison bison | reverse complement strand
CCACGCAATCAGCAGGCAATAAGCATGGAGCTCAGCAATGACGAATCATGCTGCTCAACTGGCAATAATTAAGCAGGTGACAAGGCAGGAATCACGCAGGTCAGCTGGCAATTGTCAAGCAGATGAGCTAGCAGGAATCACGCAGCTCAGCAGGCCCTGATCACGTGACTCTGCATGCACAGTTCACGTGGCTGATCAAGCACAGATCACGTGACTGAGTATGCCCTGATCTCGTGGCTATCATGCACTGATCACGTGACTGCGCATGCAATGATGACGTGGCTGATCGGGCAGTGATCACCTGGCTCATCATGCACGGATCACGTGTTTATCAGGCAGTGATCAGTGACTGACGGTCGATGATCATGGGACTGTGCACGCACTGATCACGTGGCTGATCCGGAACTGACCACCTGACAGCCCATGCAGTGATCACGTGGCTGATCGTTCACTGATCACGTGTTTATCATACGGTGATCACGTGACTGAGAGGCGCTGATCACGTGACTGTGCTGTCAGTGATCACGTGGCTGATCATGCACTGATCATGTGCCGGGTGCCGGTGAGGCATTCCACTCTGGACAAAGGTCATGAAGAAGTTGGCTCTGGGTACGCAAATGCGGGATGGAGCCTCAGGAGTCCACCCGGATATTCTCGAGCATCTCCCCCCCAAAAAAACCAGAGTCTGCCTAATTTATTGCTTGTGCTCTCACCTCTGATTTCACTGCGGGCTGTCCCCCACCACCATCTCGCTCTCTCTGTCAAAGAGTTAACTTACAGCTCGAATTCATAAAGTTCCTTGTCATGCTTCCCTTTAACTGCCAGCTGAGTCTCCATCTGGAGCGCGGAACCCACCACGCTTCCTAATTATGCCTGGGCTGCTAAGACCCACTCGAGAAGGTGTCTAGGGTGAGGCACCTTCCGCTATTCGAGAGGGCGCCTGCGGCCTACGGAAGTGCTGCAAACTTCTTGTCTTGAAGTTTTATGGGTCTCCCGCGTAAACCAAGCTACTCAGTCTCTTTTCTCCACCGAATTTTCCTACTGACCTATCCTCATACTATTATTCTTGACATCTCCGATTAGCATATAAATAGTCGCCTAGGCCATCTCTTCTTGAATACCCTGGATCAGCTGGGGCTGGTCCCCGGCAGGTGGAGCCCGAACAGGGACCTCAGGAGGCAATACTCAAAGAGCTGAGCAGAAACGAACCACGCAATCAGCAGGCAATAAGCATGGAGCTCAGCAGTGACGAATCATGCTGCTCAACTGGCAATAATCAAGCAGGTGACCAGGCAGGAATCACGCAGCTGAGCTGGAAATTGGCAACTAGATGAGCCGACAAGAATCACGTGGCTCAGCTGGCAATTGTCATGCAGATGAGCCGGAAGGAATCACGCAGCTCAGCAGGCCCTGATCACGTGGCTGATCAAGTACAGATCACATGACTGAGCATGCACCAATCACGTGGCTATCATACACTGATCACGTGACTTCATGCAC
>NW_011487304.1:4225-5317 GCF_000754665.1 Bison bison bison | reverse complement strand
GCACTGATATCGTGAATGAGCATGCACTGATCATGTGCCGGGAGCCGGGGAGGCATTCCACTCTGGACAAAGGTCATGAAGAAGTTGGCTCTGGGTACGCAAATGCGGGATGGAGCCTCAGGAGTCCACCCGGATATTCTGGAGCATCTAACCCCCAAAAAAGGAGAGTCTGCCTAATGTATTGCTTGTGCTCTCACCTCTCATTTCACTGCGGGCTGTCCCCCACTACCATCTCGCTCTCTAGTCAAAGAGTTAAGTTACAGCTCCAATTCATAAAGTTCCTTGTCATGCTTCCCTTTAACTGCCAGCTGAGTCTCCATCTGGAGCGCGGAACCCACCACGCTTACTAATTATGCCTGGGCTGCTAAGACCCACTCGAGAAGGTGTCTAGGGTGAGACACCTTCCGCTATTCGAGAGGGTGCCTGCGGCCTACGGAAGTGCTGCAAACTTCTTGTCTTGAAGTTTTATGGGTCTCCCGTGTAAACCAAGCTACTCAGTCTCTTTTCTCCACCGAATTTTCCTACTGACCTATCCTCATACTATTATTCTTGAAAACTCTGATTAGCATATAAATCGTCGCCTAGGCCATCTCTCCTTCGAATACCCTGGTTCAGCTGGGTCTCGGCCCCGGCAGGTGGCGACCGAACAGGGACCTCAGGAGGCAATACTCAAAGAGCTGAGCAGACACGAACCACGCAATCAGCAGGCAATAAGCATGGAGCTCAGCAGTGACGAATCTTGCTGCTCAACTGGCAATAATCAAGCAGGTGACCAGGCAGGAATCACGCAGCTCAGCTGGCAATTGTCATGCAGATGAGCCGGCAGGACTCACGCAGCTCAGCAGGCCCTGATCACGTGACTCTGCAGGCACTGATCACGTGGCTGATCAAGTACAGATCACGTGACTGAGCATGCACTGATCACGTGGCTATCATGCACTGATCACGTGACTGCGCATGCACTGATGACGAGGCTGATCGGGCACTGATCACGTAGCTCATCATGCCCTGATCACGTGTTTATCAGGCAGTGATCAGTGACTGACAGGCGGTGATCAAGGGACTGTGCACGCACTGATCACGTGGCTGATC
>NW_011487304.1:0-332 GCF_000754665.1 Bison bison bison | reverse complement strand
GCAGTCAGTGATCACGTGGCTGATCCTTCACTGACCACGTGTTTATCATACGGTGATCACGTGACTGATAGGCGGTGATCTCGTGACTCTGCAGTCAGTGATCGTGTGGCTGATCATTCACTGATCCCGTGTTTATCATACGGTGATCTCGTGACTGACAGGCGCTGATCCCGAGACTGTGCAGTCAGTGATCACGTGGCTGATCCTTCACTGATCCCGTGTTTATCATACGGTGATCTCGTGACTGACAGGCGCTGATCCCGTGACTGTGCAGTCAGTGATCACGTGGCTGATCCTGCACTGATATCGTGACTGAGCAGGCACTGATCTTG
>NW_011487303.1:4509-5154 GCF_000754665.1 Bison bison bison | reverse complement strand
ATTTTTTGGGGCTCCAAGATCACTGCAGATGGTGACTACAGCCATGAAATTAAAAGACACTTACTCCTTGGAAGCAAACTTATGACCAACCTAGACAGCATATTAAAAAGCAGAGACATTACTTTGTTCACAAAGGTCCATCTAGTCAAGGCTATGGTTTTTCCAGTAGTCATGTATGGATGTGAGAGTTGGACTATAAAGAAAGCTGAGCCCTGAAGAATTGATGCTTTTGAACTGTGGTGTTGGAGGAGACTCTTGAGAGTCCCTTGAACTGCAAGGAGATTCAACTATTCCATCCTAAAGGAGATCAGTCCTGAGTGTTCATTGAAACGACTGATGTTGAAGCTGAAACTCCAATACTTTGGCCACCTGGTGCAAAGAGGTAACTCATTTGAAAAGACCCTGATGTTGGGAAAGATTGATGGCAGGAGGCCTGATGTTGGGAAAGATTGAAGGCAGGAGGAGAAAGGGACAGCAGAGGATGAGATGGTTGGATGGCATCAGCAACTCAATGGACATGAGTTTGGGTAAACTTCGGGAGTTGGTAATGGACAGGGAAGCCTGGTGTGCTGCAGTTCATGGGGTTGCAAAGAGTCGGACACTAATAAGTGACTGAACTTACTGAATCCTATCATGGGGAGCCCA
>NW_011487303.1:0-415 GCF_000754665.1 Bison bison bison | reverse complement strand
ACTTTTCACTTTCATGCATTGGAGGAGGAAATGGCAACCCACTCCAGTGTTCTTGCCTGGAGAGTCCCATGGACAGAGGAGCCTGGTGGGCTGCAGTCCATGAGGTCGCATAGAGTTGGACACGACTGAAGTGACTTAGCAGCAGCAGCAGCAGCATGCTCACACTCACGGGAATACTCAGATGTTCACTCATACATGAACATACTTAAACGTGAACATTCCCAGACATGCAAAGCATGTTTACATGTTATCTCCCTAACAAGTCTACACTCTCACTTAAATTCCCACAAAAATACACATATTCTAATGGACTTGCATACTGACACAGTTGCACACTTACATCCACTCCCTCCGACCTCTCACACACATTCATGCATGGACATGCTCTCACATTTATTTAACAGACAACATGCTA
>NW_011487302.1:4463-5062 GCF_000754665.1 Bison bison bison | reverse complement strand
TTATTGTTGAGAAATTTTGCATCTATTCAAGGTGTATATGATCTGTTGTTTACCTTTCTCTCAATGTCTTTTTCTGGTTTTAATATTAGGTTAATTTTGGCTACATTAAAAGTGTAGGGGAGTGTTTCGTGTTCCTTTCACTTCAGCATTGTCTACTCAGTTGTGTACAATTAGAATTGATTCGTCTTAAGGAATGGTTGGTAGTATTGGTCAATGAAGTTGTTTGTTCTGAAGATTTTATAGTTAAAGGTTTTACTTAGAAAGTCTATTTCTTTCCAGTTTATACATTATTCTGGATGCTTTTAAGATTTTAATTCATTTTAAGAATTTTTTCACTCATTACAAGAAATGTTTTTATGATGTTCTTGTGTGATTTCTTTCATATGTCTTATACTTGGAGTTTATCAAATTGCTTCAATACATATGTTTATTGTTTTCATCAAATTTGAAAAGCTTTATTAATACAAAGATTATTTCTCTCTCTACTCCTGCTGTTTCCTCATATGAGGACTTCAGTAACTCAAACTTTATGTCGCTTGCAAAATTTATCCCATAGTACACTAATGAGCTGTTCATTTTGAAGTCTCTGTTTCATATTT
>NW_011487302.1:0-603 GCF_000754665.1 Bison bison bison | reverse complement strand
TTGCCACCTCTTCTTAATATCTTCTGCTTCTGTTAGGTCCATACCATTTCTGTCCTTTATCGAGCCCATCTTTGCATGAAATGTTCCTTTGGTATTTCTAATTTTCTTGTAGAGATCTCTAGTCTTTCCCATTCTGTTGTTTTCCTCTATTTCTTTGCATTGATCGCTGAGGAAGGCTTTCTTATCTCTCCTTGCTCTTCTTTGGAACTCTGCATTCAGATGCTTATATCTTTCCTTTTCTCATTTGCTTTTCACTTCTCTTCTTTTCACAGCTATTTGTAAGAGCTCCCCAGACAGCCATTTTGCTTTTTTGCATTTCTTTTCCATGGGGATGTTCTTGATCCCTGTCTCCTGTACAATGTCACAAACCTCCTTCCATAGTTCATCAAGCACTCTGTCTATCAGATCTAGTCCTTTAAATCTATTTCTTACTTCCACTGTATAATCATAAGGGTTTTAGAAAAGGCAGAGGAACCAGAAATCAAATTGCCAATACCCACTGGATCATCGAAAAAGCAAGAGTTCCAGAAAAACATCTATTTCTGCTTTATTAACTATGCCAAAGCCTTTGACTGTGTGGATCACAATAAACTGTGGAAAATT
>NW_011487301.1:4973-5338 GCF_000754665.1 Bison bison bison | reverse complement strand
CACAAGACTGGAAAAGGTCAGTTTTCATTCCAGTCCCAAAGAAGGGCAATGCCAAAGAATGTTCAAACTACCACACAATTGCATTCATTTCAGGTGCTAGCAAGATTATATTCAAAATCCTTCAAGTTTGACTTCAGCAGTATGTGATCTGAATTTACAGCTGGATTTAGAAAAGATAGGAGCCAGAGATCAAATTGTCAGCATCCACTGGATCATAGGAAAAGCAAGAGAATTCCAAAAAAATTTCTACTTAATTGACTATGTCAAAGCCTTTGACTGTGTGAATCACAACAAACTGGAAAATTCTTAGAGATGGGAATACCAGACCACCTTACCTGTCTTTTGAGAAACCTGTATGCAGAACA
>NW_011487301.1:0-706 GCF_000754665.1 Bison bison bison | reverse complement strand
AGTTTGTGTAAACTACGGGAGTTGGTGATGGACAGGGAGGCCTGGCATGCTGCAGTCCATTGTTCACTAAGTGTTGGACATGACTGAGCGACTGAGCTGAACAGAATAGGTGTATAACTTTTTTCTAAAAACTAGCAAGGGGGCACTGTTTCTGTTCCTTTCTGATGTCTATGTCAGAAGCTTTCTCTAACTCTTTTATAGTTTAATAAAAGTTTATTACACACAAGCTCTGAGCAATCAAGCCCCATCACTGGCCCCGGATCCAATTCCTCTCCTCCCAATTCCCAGAATTCAGGCGTCGTTCATGGCTCATAGTGGCAGCATTTCAAAATGAAAATATGCTGTTAAATGTGTGTTTTTCTTCTATAGTTACAGAGAAAAGATAGATGAGTATGTAAACAGAACTGTAAGAATTGCCCATGCTTCTGTGCTCATTTGCTAAGTGTGTCTGACTCTTTGCAACCCTAAGGATTGCAATCCACCAGGGTCCATGGTATTTTCCAGGCAAGAGTACTGGAGTTGGTTGCCATTTCCTTCTCTAATAAGAACAGCTCATGTATGTAATATAGATTTTTATTCATTATCACTCTGTCTTCTTTTTTTCCGGGGGGGTGGGGAGGGCAGAAGTCAGATATCATCATTCTGTTCCATTTGTTTCTGGATACAATGCCATGCATCTATAGAATGCTTATAGTTATTATACGAG
>NW_011487300.1:4823-5190 GCF_000754665.1 Bison bison bison | reverse complement strand
GCCATGAGTAAAAGCTAGACCTTGGGTGCATCTCCCTATCCAGCCAGGGGGAAGCCTTGCCCATAGGTAAGAGCCACATATCCAGTAGGTCCCATTTGGAGCAAGCCAGCGTGACTGAGATATCCAGTCCCAATCAGTGCCTGGCCAGGCAAAGGGAGGACCTGAACTGGGGTTGGAAAATATGGGAATGATTACCTTGCATATTTCCTGAGACAAAAGTCCCAATTGTTTCCAGTCATTATAATTAAGTTGTTGGCTAACTTCTGGGGATGGCTCTATTTGTTCCCAGCATATAGGGGCAGTAGACATTAGATGTCCTTTTTCAGAAGTTAGCCATATAACCTCAATCATCCCATATTTGATAAAC
>NW_011487300.1:0-428 GCF_000754665.1 Bison bison bison | reverse complement strand
GTTATGTGGTTTCTGTTTTTTCAGAATGTTATATCTTTACTAATATAGAGGGAACATTACTATTATTTTGATAACAGAGTTCACATATTCTTTGAAAGATAGTTCAGACCCCAGATGCCTGAGTGCCTGATTTACAGACTTTCAAATAAAGAAACAGACAGGATCAAAGCCATATCGAATTGAAAATAGGGAACCGTTTTCTTCTCTTGTATTAGTACTTTAAGCAACAGCTAATAATTTTCAGGTTCTTTTATAATTTCTGCATGTAGCAAATATGGCATGTATTTGTAATAAATATCAGTTTATATGAAATATGCTCAGGCATTCAGGATCTAGTACCAGCTTTAGCATAACGTGTGTGATTCTGTGAAATCCCTTAACTTCTAAACTCAACTTTACTCATATAAGTTGTGAATTCAGAACAGATA
>NW_011487299.1:3746-4371 GCF_000754665.1 Bison bison bison | reverse complement strand
GCCCCGCAGCCGCAGAAGCCCCCAGGCCCTCACTTGGCAGCCAGGCCAGGCCCTCACCTCGGGATCACCGATGGCTGAGTCGAATCCTGCGGAGACTAGGACCAGCTCAGGGTCGAACTGCAGGCAAGGCCCGGTGGGAAGGGGCAGAAAAGAAGCTGGAGCAGAGGCAGAGGAGAGGCCCCTCCAGAGAGACCCTCCTAACCCCCAAGAGTCCTGTTCCACTGTGGTGGGGAGAGGGGAGCTCTGGGTACCGAATTCCCCTCCCCTCCTGCCTCCACCCCACTGAGAGTCACCTCAAAGGCCAGGGGCAGCAGCACATGCAGGAAGGCAGCCACGTAGTCAGCATTTCCCATCCCGACCTGCAGCCAAGGAACGTCAGAGCAGCCCTGCCAGGGACGACTACAGGGTCTTCAGCCCCAGGCCCAGCTTCTGGGGATGGTTCTGGCCAGACGCCCTGGGCTACACACGGGTTAGGGGAACATAGGCTGGGTAATACCTGGGGGGCGGTTCGGGGCGGGGGGGCCAGTACCTGGTTCCAAGGCAGGTTGACAGTGAAGCCGAGGCCCCTTCCCCGCCCGACAGCGTCAGCGTCTGACTCCCGCAGACACGGCCAGAAGTGCCCGTG
>NW_011487299.1:0-439 GCF_000754665.1 Bison bison bison | reverse complement strand
GCGGTATGCACTGTGCAACTTGTCTTGACCGTATATTCGGCTGAAGCAGCTGTGCGCGAGGCCGGGAGAAGGAAGACGGGCTAATCCCGCCTTGCGCGCTCCTGCTGAGGGAAACAGTCCAGAGGAGCCCCAGGGTGGCGCCTGGCCTATCGGCAAGTCCTCTGCAACGGCCAGCAGAGGGCTCCGCGGGCTCGCCAGCGCCGGCTGGGTATGGCCGGGCCTGCGACAGGAAGAGGAACACGGAAACCTACCTGTTCTGCTGTTTCCGTGTTCAGAAACGCTGTTCTGCTACAGCACAGCGTCTCAGAGGCCCCTGAGAAGCCGCGAGCGTCTTGCGTGACCCTGCCACCCCAAGAACCTGGCCTTAGAGAGTGCGGGGACCCCAGAGTTGACACCGGAGTTGGACCTTGACCCCCTCTACCCCCTGCCCTGCATCTGG
>NW_011487298.1:5334-7010 GCF_000754665.1 Bison bison bison | reverse complement strand
CTTTTTCTTTTTGCCTGAGCAAAAACTGTTCCCCAGCTGTTCCTCTCTTTTTCATTTAGTTCATTCTTTACTAATTCCAGATGAAGTATTCCAAACCAAAGCATCCATCATACCCCTTCCTATGTAGGTAGGCTAAGTGGCTTATCATTCTGTGAACATCTTTTTTTTTTTTTTTAAAGGAATATTCAGCCTGACCTTCAGGAATTTCCAGATTATGCGCTCAGCTGTCTTTCTCCGTCTTGTTTTCTGCCACTTCCATTTCTATCCTTTGCTTCCAAGCTAAATTGGATTCCTCAGTGTTCTCCAAAACTGTGCTCAGCTTTGTTCCACTTCAGTCCTTTTTACTCAAGCCATTTTTTTTTTCCTGGAATGCTGTTACCTCCATCCATCTCTGTTGTAACCCTTCCATCTTGCAAGGCCCATCTCAAATCTCACCTTCTTGTATTCCTCCCAGGTACTCTCAATTGAATGTGATTTCTCCCTTATTTGAATTGTTATTTGTGTCACATGATGCTTGTGTAAGCTTTGATGTTAGATATTTATACACTCATCTTCACTGCTACATTGCATGCTGTCTTTGGAAGACAAAAGATGTTTCTTAATAATCTTCATGTTATTGAACAATATGAGGCCTGAAAGCTTGGGACTATCCAGTTTTCAGTTTATTTGCACAACCAGAGTTGTTTTCTTTAGTTTTTTTTTTTTTTTTTTTGCTCCAAGTTTATTTTGAGTCTTTGTAGACCAGTCCCAAATACCACCTTCTGAGTTAGAATTACCACTCCCCACTTGATTGTGACTTATATGTTGTTTATATAGCCATCTATTTTATTAGTCATATTTGTGAATATCTTCCCTGTCTTCATGGGAGAGGCATTGGTTCTGACTAATCTTTGTATATCTCATGCCACTTAGTACAATACCTGGCTCACAGAAAACATTCAGTTACCCTTAGTTGAATTGAGTAACTCTTTCAATACAATTATCTTAAAGTTATTATGCTGTTTTCACTTTTTTCCAATGTAGGTATTCTTGTAACCAATGAATTCAGGTGAAAGAGTTATTTATTGTGGTCTTGATGGTTTGCCCTTAGGTGGGAGCATCCCTATGCAGACTGCATGTGCTAGTGCCTATGGTGGGAGAGCTGTATTTGATGAGGACACAAGTCACGTCTTTCTTCAGGGTGTGCTGACAGCTATCACCTTTGTAGGGTATGGGGCTGAAGATGGAGGGACTATAGCTGGATCTTGGTGTGAAGTCTGACTTCCCCTCTTCTCAGTGGCCATCACCACCCTAGTGGGAGTGCACTATAATCTCAGGTTGCTGGAGCAGTAGTCCTGAGGGCCAGTCCTGAGTGGGCTCAGTTTCCTTTAAGTGTGTGATTTCTGTCTCATCCCTGGAACTTTTGCCCTAAAGTGAGTAGTGCTCAAGCAAAGGGGACCGAAGTGGGTTCTCCACTTGTGTTGTCTGTAGACAGAGTTTTGAGATATCTCTGATGTGTTGCCTGTGCAGGCACTGGCAGTTGTTCCCCTCACTGTGTTCAGATGCAGCCTTGAGTCAAAGTTCCCTTTGTCCCTCATGGCCAATCACTGTACCCAGCTCCTGTCATCCCTGCCCTGTTTTGGAGCCAAACCATAAGGCAGGCAGGCCCTGCGTGGACTCTGGGTATATAATGAGTT
>NW_011487298.1:1036-1802 GCF_000754665.1 Bison bison bison | reverse complement strand
AAATCAAAAGGGAAATCAAAAAATTTCTAGAAACAAATCACAATGAAAACATGACAACTCAAAACCTATGGGATGCAGCAAAAGCAGTTCTAAGAGGGAAGTTTATAGCATTACAATCCTATCCCAAGAAACAAGAAAAATGTCAAATAAGCAACCTAACTTTACACCTAAAACAACTGGAAAAAAGAACAAAAAACCCTGCAAAATTAGGAGAAGGAAAGAAATAATAAAGATCCAAGCAGAAATAAATTAAAAAGAAATGAAAGAAGCAATAGTAAAGATTAATAAAACTAAAAGCTGGTTCTTTGAGAAGATAAACAAAATTGACACTTAGCTAGACTCATTAAGAAAAAAAGAGAATAATCAAATCAACAAAATTAGAAATGAAAAAGGAGAGGTTACAACAGACAATGCAGGAATACAAAGGATTATAAGAGACTATTATGAACAACTATATGGTAATAAAATGGATAACCTGGAAGAAATTGACAGATTCTTAGAGAAGTTCAATCTTCCAAGACTGAACTAGCAAGAAATAGAAATGATGAACAACCCAATTACATGCACTGAAATTGAAACTTTGATCAAAAGTCTCCCAAAAAGCAAAAGTCCAGGACCAGATGGCTTCACAGGAGAATTCTGTCAAACATTTAAAGAAGCGTGAATACCTATCCTTCTAAAACTCTTTCAAAAATTTGCAAAAGAGACACTGATGTATAGAACAGTCTTATGGACTCTGTGGGAGAGGGAGAGGGTGGGTTGCCAT
>NW_011487298.1:605-936 GCF_000754665.1 Bison bison bison | reverse complement strand
TGGCGGATTCATTTTGATATTTGGCAAAACTAATACAATTATGTAAAGTTTAAAAATAAAATAAAATTAAAAAAATAAATAAAGGTAAAAAAAAAAAATTTGCAGAAGAAGGAACACTGCTAAACTCATTCTATAAGGCCACCATCACCCTGATACCAAAACCAGACAACACAAAAGAAGACTACAGGCCAATATTACTGATGAACATAGATGCAAAAATCCTCAACAAAACTTTAGCAAACAGAATTCAGCAACACATTGAAAAGCTCATACACCATGATCAAGTTGGGTTTATTCCAGGGATGCAGGGATTCTTCAATATATGCAAATC
>NW_011487298.1:0-505 GCF_000754665.1 Bison bison bison | reverse complement strand
TATTAACAAATTGAAAGATAAAAACCATATGATCATCTCAATAGATGCAGAAAAAGCCTTTGACAAAATTCAGCAAGTGATTTCTTTACAAGCCCGGCAGCCCTGTGTTCCTATGTAGTTTCTTTTCTGCCATTAAATGCATGGTCAAAAGTGTTGGAGACATTTTTGTGGGTTTGAAAATTTCAAGTGAAAAATGTTTTGGCTTGAAATCTTTGGAAACCATTCCGTAGGGTTGTTATAGCTACAGCTGACATCAATTAATGGAACAGCAAATGAAAATCCAAAACATCCAAAGATTATTCAAATGCTGGGGCACTGTTGAAGAGGACCTTTCTCCCACTGTATAAGAATGTATACACATGCAGTCATGAAAAACTATTAAAGTGTCTCCTAAGAATAATAGCAAATGAAAGCTAGTAAATGGAGATGGAGAGAAAAGACAGGAGGCAACATAAGATCAAAATCAGCTCTGGTTTCTTTGCAGTACCTTGTGTCGCAGTCTGGT
>NW_011487297.1:4727-5083 GCF_000754665.1 Bison bison bison | reverse complement strand
TAGTTGTTCTATGTATTCTTGCCACCTCTTCTTAATATCTTCTGCTTCTGTTAGGTCTATACCATTTCTGTCCTTTATTGAGCCCATCTTTGCATGAAATATTCCCTTAGTATCGCTCCTTTTCTTGGAGAGATCTCTAGTCTTTCCCATTCTCTTTCTTCCCTCTGTTTCTTTGCATTGATAACTGAAGAAGGCTTTCTTATCTCTCCTTGCTATTCTTTGGAACTCTGCATTCAAATGAGTATATCGTTCCTTTTCTCCTTTGTCTTTACCTTCTCTTCTTTTCTCAGCTATTTGTAAGCCCTCCTCAGACAAGCATTTTGCCTTTTTGCATTTCTTTTTCTTGGGGATGGTCT
>NW_011487297.1:0-511 GCF_000754665.1 Bison bison bison | reverse complement strand
ACCTCAGAAGCTATGTGCCATGAACCATGTTAAAAAGAATACTGCAGTGGGTTGTCATGCCCTCCTCCAGGGGATCCTCCCAACCCAGGGACTGAACCCATGTCTTTCACATCTCCTACACGGGCAGGCAGGTTCTTTACCACTAGCACCACCTGGGAAGCCCAAAAGGTTCACATAAGTTACCACATTCAATTAACTCAGCAACTGTACTAGGGTTCTCCAGAGAAACAGAACCAAAAGGAAACAGATATAGATGAAAAGATATCCATTATAGCAATGGTTCATGTGATTATGGAAGCTGACTCAGGAGAGCCCATGATATAGTTCCGGGTCAAGTTCAATAGCATGTGAAGTTAAGAGAGCCAAGGCTGTAAGTTCTAGTCCAGGTCTGAGTTTGAAGGCAGGAAAGACTGATGTCCCAGTCTTTGGGACTGAGCTGGTGTCTGACCACCAGCCAGAGAGAAAAAACTCTCCCTTCCTCAGCCTTCTTGTTCTATTCAGGCCTTCGATG
>NW_011487296.1:20503-21398 GCF_000754665.1 Bison bison bison | reverse complement strand
CTGATCCCTTGTTTTGCATGCAATTGCTTGACAGAATTACAGATGCCTTCTAAGAGAAAAGCTTGCTGTTATAGATAGGCTTTGGGCATTCCATTTGTTTGGAGATAATGTCTTAAAAATAACACCACAGCAAAGTGTATGCATAAAGATTGAAGTAATTTACAGATAAGAATTCATGTTAGGTGAAATAATGGCTCTTCTGTGCCACCTACCTATAACTAATAGTTGATAAGTGATTAGAGAATATATAATGAAGGAATTCAAATACATAAAAACAATAATTAGGTGTGACAGAATTCACAAAACTGAAAAACATATGACAAACAGGGAAAAGTACATACAGAATATAAACCAGACTGAGTTTATTCAGTGTAAAAAGAGCAGTTAGACATCAATAAAGATAAACAGGCATATGAAAATAAGCAAAGATAGGATAGGACAATACAACAAAATAGAAAATTTAATGGCTTATAAATATAAGGGAAAAAATGTCAGGGACTGCCCTAAATAAATTATATTTAAAAACTAAAAATATGTTTTAACCATGAATTAACAAAGCATTTTAAAAAATAGTAATAGTCTTTCTTCATAAAAGTGCAGGAAAATTGGCATTGTCATCCATAATTTGTGGGAAATAAGTTAGTAGAGTCTTGTTTGAAGAAACTGTGACAATATTCATCAAAAGCTATGGAATTTTGCATGCTTTTTCTTAAATTAAGGATTTATACTAAGGTGATAATGTATGTGTACCAAGATGTTATTATAAGACTACTTTGAAGTATTGTTTATAGCATTAAAAATAGTAAGAAATATGAAATAATAGAGTACTCATTAAATAAATGCTACCTATTCAAAAAAAAGAAACACTAATAATCAAATAGGGTGTTAAAAATGA
>NW_011487296.1:14223-18027 GCF_000754665.1 Bison bison bison | reverse complement strand
ATCTATATTAGCTTTACCAAATATTTTTGTAGTCTGGCTTCTTATCTAATCAACTAATGCTAGAGGTAGAAAAGGACATGCAGAGTTCTGCTAAGTACTCTCAGCAACAGAAGCTAGAGGGAACAGGTTGATCCACATGGGAAAATTGAAATGTTCATTGAGTGTAATGCTTATTATAGAACATCAATGATCCAAAAAAGGAAGATAGATTTATCAGATGGGAATTTTGAGAATCAATTGCTCCAGATCACTGGTTAAGGTTACCATGTAAAGCCATTTCTCTTATCTTTCATGATAACAACCTTTCATACTCGCAAAAGGATGGTGATGGATGAGAATTGAACCAAGAGAGCCATACGTAATGCAATGTTCATATAAAATTTGTGAAAGCTTGGAACTTTGATCTGAACTCGGACATTGTATTTGCTACATCCATGCTGTTGGTTTAGAATTAACATAATGAAAGCTCCTAAGATTTTACATGCTGGAAAACTGAGTCTTCATGAAGTAACATCAGCATTCTCAAGAAGGTTATTACTCTGCAGAAGGTTAGGTACTGGGTTGGTTCTCGTATGTTTACAAGCTTCCACCAGCTACCACTAGAGGCCAGGACAAAAATCTGGCTATTTCCTTAGGAAAGGATCAGAAAGGATACTTTCTACCAGAAAGAATCACTTGAGAATGCATTTATAGCTAAAGGTCAGATAGGGTAAGTGATCTGATTTGTAATCTAAATGAGTGTTTCTTTGTTACTTATCATTTTATAAATAGCAAGGTGACTCTATTTACTTTCTGATGTTAAAGACCAAATGGCTAATAAGAAAAAGGTGCTGAAAGAAACCTCTTACCTAATATAAATGTTTATTTCTGGTAGAATTAACTAGTACAGAACCTTTGTAGACTACCATTGTTAGCAACATCATAGAGGATAGTAGCTATGCAAAGCAGACAACTATAAAACTTTATCAAAAGCAAGAGTGAAAACATTTGGTAAATGAATGCTTTGGGAAAGGATAATCTGTAGCTGGAATAATTGCACTATTTTGCAAGCACTCAGTCTGAAAAGCAGCCACACTCTATGCTGAAACTGAAAGAAAAACACATCCTCGTGACAGGAAAATGATGCACGTTGAAATTCTAAATAAAATACTGTCAGATCCTTTAGAGTCCATTTTGGCTTTTATTTAAAAACTCACAGATTCCATGATTCTTCAATTTGCTGCCCAGCCATAAACGTATGGCTTGTTCATGTTCCAAAACTGAGGTGACTTCCCACAGGCACAGGGAATGATCAGGATAAGGTAACAGAGACAAGATGAGAAAAAGAAGAAAAGGAAAGGAATACATACTTAGGAGCTATTTCAATCCTAACCATTTCTCACTTTAAAAATATTATGATAGTGAAAGTCTCTCAGTTTTGCCTGATTCTGTGTGACCCCATGGACTTACAGTCTATGGAATTCTCCAGGCCAGAATACTGGAGTGGGTAGTCTTTCCCTTTTCCAGCAGATCTTCCCAAGCCAGGGATGGAAGCCAGGTCTCCTGTATTTCAGGCACATTCTTTACCAGCTGAGCCACAAGGGAAGCCCAATATTTTAGTCAACAAATAAAAAGCCAAGTTTTTTTAAAGAATATGGACCTTTTGTTTCAAATGTCTGCCAAAGCAAATAAACAGTTTCCTTTCAGGGACAGCCCTACAGATAAGCAGAATCTGCAACTATCTATAGAAGTGTGTTAGTCTCTCAGTCATGTCTGACACTGTGTGACCCTATGGACTGTAGCCTTTTAGGCTCCTCTATCCATGGGATTCTCCAGGCAAGAATACAGGAGTGAGTTGCTATGCTCTCCTCCAAGGGATCTTCCTAACCCAGGGATGGAACCTGAACCTCTTGCATTGCAGGTGGATTCTTTATTTTCTGAGCCAACACGGAAGCCCCAACTATCTAGTGAGGATGATATCAAAAGTAGACAAGATCCTCTTCCTCTGGGGGCTTTTCATCCTATTTTCCTGTCTCATTTGAAATAGATATTTTTAGGATATTTTTTAATAATTGTATAAGAGAAATATCTTTAAAGTCAACTTTTTAAAGGGAAGATTTATAAACTGTAGAAATGTTGGACTAATATTTCATCAATTTCCTCATTTCACAGACGAAGGAACTTAAGCCTAGAGAGTAGAGTCAATTGCTCCAAGTTTATCCAAATGGACACATAACATAAGCTAGAGAAAGTTCTAGCCACTCTCAAGAACACACAAAAAAATTTAATAGTACACTATCTCCCATAAATTTATCTGATTAGCTAGTTTTTACCTTAAAAGAGAAAAATATTTTTAAAGCAGAGATGACAAGATAAATAAGAGAAAAGAGAAAAGAAAACATCCAAGTTCTCAGGAGATTGGTTAGAAAGTAAACTCAGAGATTAAAAAAAAAAAAAAAAAAAAAAAAAAAAAAAGAAAAAAAAAAAAAAGAAAGAAGAAAAAGAAAAAAGAAAAAAAATGCAGTAACAGAAGGTTATGGTGACAGGGGAATAAGACAGAAGGTGCCAATCAGGGAAAGAAAGATAATGGAAGCGATCATTGTCAGCTTGACAATATAGTCTAGACTCCTGATTTACAAATAGAGGAGCAGGGACTAACTGTATAATTATTTTCCTCAAACAAGAGAATAATCTTGATAGTAACTTAAAGATGCAAAGAAAAGTCAATAATTTCCTACTTTTGATTTTGATTTGTAGTTCATTCATTCTCTTCCATTAGTCCTTTATTTTGGCCACCTTCATTAGATATCCAAGTTCACATTTTGATTTCTCACATTTGCATTTTATCTGAAAATATGAAAATGATACAAAATGACAAAAAAAAAACTTTTCAAAGGTTTTGATGAGGTAAGTTAAAGTCAATGTGTTCAGCTTTAATTCTGAATGTCCTTGCTTTTACGAACTGAAGTCAGATCCTTAATATACAATTTAAATGCAGCTTTGACTGACTAGAAAATGCTATTTTAAACCCCAGAAGACACAGATCAAAGGACAGTAAAAATGTATCTATATTTGATTTAATGATGCTTTGAATTAAAATAAAAGGAGCATATGTCAAAACCTTGATTCATTGATTATTCAAGTTCAGTTTAAGGCCAACCTGCTGTAGCTTTAAAGAAATATATAGCCTAATATATTAAACGTAACAGAAACTACCTGTTTCTAATAAAAATATCTATATGCCTTCAAAGATGCCTTAGGTTGCTAAGCCCAATTTTGTGTGTTGTGTTTATAGCTTTAACAGTGTTGTTTTCTTGTCTTGAAGAGATCTTCACTTTCCTCTATTGACCTCCAGGAGCACTTTAACAGGAGTTTACACCATTGTTTCTCTGTCTAGTAACAGCTGACACTTCTCTTTCCAGTTTCTTTTTTTTTTTTTCCCCCAAAGTATTATTCATTGAGCTACCACAGTTCATCTTTCCCACTCTCACCTCCATTTACACAAAAATCTTGAAGATTGCTCTAATTGTATATAACACATTGCCATTTTATTTAATCAATCTAGGGAATTCTGCTGTCACTTCTTTCCAGTGAACTCTTAAATAATAACCCTCAAGTATTGCCTAAACTTCAGATCCATGTGGCCAAATGCAGATTTACATTTCCAACTTGTCGTTTCCATATCAGTTCAGTTCAGTCTCTCAGTCATGTCCAACTCTTTGCTACCCCATGGACTGCAGCATGCCAGGCTTCCTTGTCCATCACCAACTTCCAGAGCTTACTCAAACTCATGTCCATTGAGTTGATGATGTCATCCAACCATCT
>NW_011487296.1:11313-13081 GCF_000754665.1 Bison bison bison | reverse complement strand
AGATGAGTGTCAATTGTGTGGTAGTCTGAGCATTCTTTGGTCATTGCCTTTCTTTGGAATTGGAATGAAAACTGAGTTTTCCAGTCCTGTGGCCACTGCTGAGTTTTCTAAATTTGTTGGCATATTGAGTGCAGCACTTTCACAGCATCATCTTTTAGGATTTGAAATAGCTCAACTGGAATTCCATCATCTCCATTAGCTTTGTTTGTTTTGATGCTTCCTAAGGCCCACTTGACTTCACATTCTACAATGTCTGGCTCTAGGTGAGTGATCACACCATCGTGATTACCTGAATCATGAATATCTTTTTTGCATGGTTCTTCTGTGTATTCTTGCCACCTCTTCTTAATATCTTCTCTTTCTGTTAAGTCCGTACCATTTCTGTCCTTTATTGAGCCCATCTTTGCATGAAATATTCCTTTGTTACCTCTAATTTTCTTGAAGAGATCTCTAGTCTTTCCCATTCTATTGTTTTCCTTTATTTTCTTTCCCTTTCCATTTCTTTCCTTTCCATATACATCCTTCTTAAACTGCTCTTCTTGACTTTGCTTTTTCTATGAATACTTCAGCCTCTTTCCCAGTCACTCAGGGCTTGAGCACTTGTCACCCTAGACTACTTTCTCTCCCTGACCTTTTACATGTAGTCTGTTTCCAAGGGCTCTTGGTTCTACTGCCTCAATATCTCTTGCATTTGTCTCCTCCTAGCTATTGTCACTGCCAACATTCTGGTTAATGCTCTCATTGTTTTTCATTTGTGGCTACTTTAAAAATTTTCTAATTGATCTCTCACCACTTATTTCCTCTTCATGCCATTGAATGCTACATATACTATTAGAAGGATCTTCTTTAAGACAACTCTGATGAATCACCACCATGCTCAAAGAATTTCACAACCTTTCTATTGCCAGCCAACAAGGTATTAATCACTGACTCTGGCAGTTAAAGTTGTCTATGATATGGCACCAAACTCCATATGCTGTGCTTCCTCTATATTCAACTTATGCCCAATGAAACCAGAATTCTGACTTTTTGAAGATGACTTATGCTGTCCTTTCATTTGCCTTTGATCGTACTGATTTTTCTCTCCCTCTCTTCATGAGAAATACTAGTCAATGCTGAGCTTTCTCTCCTTTGTGCCACAGAGAAATATTATTCATCCACCAAAGTCCATCTCAAATTGACTTCTTCCCTACAGTTGTTTGTACCTGCCTTTTAAAGCCATTTCAATGACCTAAATTGGTAAATCTAAAGGGCTACTTTTAGAGGCAACCTGAAGAAAACCTTGATCAAAACTACAAAGGTGATGCAAACCATACTAAAGTTCAGAAGTAATCTTTGGGTGCCATGCAGAAAAATACTCTGCATGAATAATCATTCAGTGTCAAAGGATAACTCAACCAGGTTGAGCTATGTCAGGTATGGTCAATACCTGGGCAGGCATTCTACCTGTCCCTTTTTTAATGTCTGTGGCAGATACAAAGCAATCTTTTGCTCTTGTGACTCTAGTCTGGGGGATAATTAATCCTGGAAACATTAAACCAAGAGATACATTACCAGAGAAACATTGTTAAGAGAAACATTAAACCAAGTAGCTATTTCTTGGCTGGGTATTTCCTAATCCTTGCTTATCCATTTACCTATGAACTCCAATTGCATTCAGGCCTTACTATGTTACAGAACACTTTTCTCTACTTGCACTATGCATCATTTGTGTATTTCTCTTATTTTCCCCCACTGGGCTATAAGACCTTTGAAAGAAAACACTATG
>NW_011487296.1:10848-11213 GCF_000754665.1 Bison bison bison | reverse complement strand
AAATTACTATCTGCTGCTGCTGCTGCTAAGTCATTCAGTCGTGTCTGACTCTCAGCAACCCCATGGACTGCAGCCTACCAGGCTCCTCCACCCATGGGATTTCCCAGGCAAGAGTACTGGAGTGGGGTGCAATTGCCTTCTCCGAAGTTACTAACTACTATCTATAAAATGCTACATGATGAAAATACTTTTCTCAGTAAGTATAGATTTCTTTTTTTTTTTAAATAGGTGTACTTTCCCTAAATAATACAGGGAATAAATTGGTTCAAATAACTAGAAGTTCAGAGACAGAGCAGTCTTTAGGAGCAGTTGTGATCAGAAGCTCCAACTCCACATTTTCTGAATTCTTTTACCTCTACTCTCAT
>NW_011487296.1:9528-10748 GCF_000754665.1 Bison bison bison | reverse complement strand
ATTGAAACCATAAAATTTCTATATGAGAGGAAGTTAAAGTGGCAAACTCCTCATAAGAATCAGCAGGGGGAAGGGCTGAGGCTAGGAAGCTGTATCTGCACATCATACATACTATTTTACTCAGACTATGTATATTTCTGGTGTCTTGGTGGGTGGGCTCTAGTGGAAGTCATGGAAGAGCACCAAAGCTCTCTCAGGGCTCCCTGTGTCAACTGAACTTTGTCTTATTTCCTATTAGTTCTACCTACACTCTAGCAGATATATCTGTAATTATCAATAATCAGTAACTATCAATACAACTCTGTACATAGACTTGCTTAAATAGGATTATCTCTACTACATTCCCAAATGGGAACCAGTTGCTTTCCTCTGCTCCCCTCTCTCTTTTTTCCTTTCATCCTCTTTGTTTCATTTCTTCTTTCTTTTCTTTTGTTTCTTCCTTCTTTAGTATCTTATCAGAAAAGAAAATGGATTCTTTGGAGTTTGGATAGCAACTGTGGTGCAGTAGTTTGGGGGTCAGATAAACTTGACTCATTACTCCAGCTGTGTAATTAGCTGTGGGCCTTTACACAAATGTCTCTGTTCATCAGTGTTTTTAACTAAAACTTAAATAATAACATTTCTGCTTTAACATGGAGAATAGAGAAGAAATGATAGTATGCTAAAAGAATTAAGGCACCAAAGTACAAAGTGCACTTATATTTCTATTTGGGGTAAAGTGGATCCCTTCAACAGTTCTTTGAATTTATACTTTTGAATGAGATTGATTAACCAGGTATATATTCAGAATTGTAATAATCTCTATATTTTTGTTGTAGTTTATGTACTTGTACAATTTCAAAAATATGATTGGAAATTACTCTTTGTTCTTGAACAAATTAAGAACCCTTGTGCAATGAGATAGCACAAATGCTCATTTCACTTATGTTAATATTTTCAGAAAGTCTGAGCACTATCTGTTTATGATTCTGGTAATGTAGATGGATATTGTTTTGCTATCATTGCATCAGCTGTGAAACTACAGAATTTTACCATCCTAATGGAGCTTATTTCAATAAGATTTAAGAAAATAATTTTGCTGTTATTTGGACATCCTATTATCATCTACTCAAAATTTGGCACTAAAAAATGTTTTCTTTTTATTCATTTGCTTTTGGAAGAAATAGGAAATTTAGAACAGGTTTTCTAGTAAAATGGTGATTGGCTAGTTTTTTTTTTTT
>NW_011487296.1:4247-6364 GCF_000754665.1 Bison bison bison | reverse complement strand
TTTTCCCTTTTTTTTTTTTCTTTTGAGCTTTCTCAAGATTCAGGGAAAGGATGTTTCATCTTTCAGAGTTGATAAAAATTTTATCTGGAAAAGCTCTTTATGAGAAATCATTCCAAATATAAGTTGGTTATCAAAAACTAGCAGCTTTGGCACTGAAGGAACTTCAGCCCAGCCTAGCAAAGTTTCATCTCTGGAATTTCACAACTAATGTAATTGTGTCCATTTTGCAGTTGCCAATTCTACTCAGTGATTTCATCTGTCACTTGGAATCTATCAGACTCTCATAGACATAACATTCAGCACCCAAACTGGAGGTCACTAAGTTGTGCAGTTGGAAAACAGTATGACTTTAATGGCATGGATGCAAATACAGCAGTTGTCAAAAAGAGGCAATTGATTTCTCATAAGACTAAAAACATGAATTTAAGGTTAGAAAACATAATTGGGGCTTTCCTGATGGCTCAGATGGTATATAGCCTGCCTGCAATGTGGGAGACCCCAGTTTGATCCCTGGGTGGGAAGATCCCCTTGAGAAGGAAATGACAACACACTGCAGTATTCTTGCCTGGAGAATCCAATGGACAGAAGAGCCTGACGGGCTACAGTTCATGGGTCGCAAAGAGTCGGACACGACTGACTGACTAACGACAATAACAGCAACAAAACAATTATAGATCAAGATTCTGAGAGATAGTTGTCTTGAAACACACTTAAGGGAATAATGCTATTAAGGTTATTTTTAACTGATAGATTTTTGTTCTATCTCATGTCTCCTAGTTTCTTAACTTTTCATAGCTTTGGTCCTACTACATACTGATTCCTCTATGTTTGTTGATTCTGTAGCAATAACTTTAAAAAATACTTTAAAATTTAGTTGTGTTATTATTTTCAGACACCAAAATAGCATACTCACATTTCTAAGTACAAAACATATCAATAATCACTAGTTATTATATTGACTAGTATTTAGTGTGGTCAGTAATTCTTCCAAAAACTAATCAGCCTCATTAGCTTGAACCAATCACTTGTTCTTTCATAAAGATATTTGTTACAACTCTACAAATAAAAATTGGAAATTCTTAATTCTTAATGTTTAGCTATCTATGTGGGAATGACTTCTTGCAAAAGCTATTCAATTTCAAGCAGCTTTGCTTAGAATACTCAGGTAAAATCTCATTTATGGATCCCTTTCAAACATGAATCAGAAGCTTAAAAGCTATGTCTTAAAAATAATACTCTCTTTAATGTGAGTTTCAATATTAGCCCAGGATCAAAAATTAGTAAATAAAAAAAGGGAAATTTGATTTTCACATTAACATATTTCATGGCAATGTCCTTAAATAGTTTTACCATTTTGTCAAATTGCTGTATCCTCAATGTGACTGGAATTTGCTTTCTAGTGCTAAATTGTTGACTCATCACCACCACCCCTTATGCTTGTTCAAGCAACAGACAGAAAAATATATCTCTGTAGTGCAAGTATATTCATTTTGTTTTCCCAGCATGACTTTTATCATTCTCTTTTGTTTGACATTTATTAAGACCTATACTAACTGGTGGCACTTGTGGTAAAAAAAAAAACAAAAAAAAAAACCTGCCTGCCAATGCAGGAGATATAACGGAACTGGGTTCAATCCCTGGGTTGGGAAGATCCCCTGAGGGAGGGCACGGCAACCCACTCCACTATTCTTGCCTGGAGAATCCCATGGGCAGAGGAGCCTGATCAGGTACAGTCCATGGTGTCACAAAGAGTTGGATACAATTGAAGCAATTTAGCATCATGAAACCTAAATCTTCCCTACTGGTCTAGTGGTTAGGATTCAGCACTCTCACTGCTGTGGCCTGGGTTCATTCATTTCCCGGTCAGGGAATAGGTTACTTGGGCTTCCTTTGTGTCTCAGATGGTAAAGAATCTGACTGAATTGGAGAAGACCTGGGTTTTACCCCTGGGTCAGAAAGATCCCCTGGAGGAGGGCATTGCAACCCACTCCAGTATTCTTGCCTGGAGAATCCCATGGACATGGGGTTGTCCATGGGGTTGCAAAGAATCAGACATGACTGAGTGGCTAATACAGTTCACACTCATATTTATTAAATCAATATTAGCACCATCACAG
>NW_011487296.1:481-743 GCF_000754665.1 Bison bison bison | reverse complement strand
ACTGAAAGCATTTCCTCTAAAGTCAGGAACAAGACAAGGGTGCCCACTTTCACCATTACTATTCAACATAGTTTTGGAAGTTTTTGCCACAGCAATCAGATTTTGTTATACCAATAAACCAGGTCTCTCATACTCTGGATGAGTCACTTAAAAGGAAGACCATTGAAATTCAATGACCATTGAAATTTATTGAAATTCATGAAATTAAAAGATGCTTCCTCCTTGGAAGAAAAGCTATGACTAACTTAGACAGCATATTAAA
>NW_011487296.1:0-381 GCF_000754665.1 Bison bison bison | reverse complement strand
TTGGATCTCCTTGCAGTCCAAGGGACTCTCAAGAGTCTTCTCCAACACCACAGTTCAAAAGCATCAAATCTTCAGTGCTCAGCTTTCTTCACAATTCACCTCTCACATCCATACATGACCACTGGAAAAACCATAGCCTTGACTAGACGGACATAATCAGCTTCACATTATTTTTAAAGAAAATTCTAGTCTTTCTTAAGATTTTGATTTTGCCGAGGGTAGCTTTTAATTCTATACTAATGAGCTGAACTGTACAAGGATGGAATGGGAAACTAGTAAAAAGGACAAGGATGGAATGGGAAACTATGTCCACTCCATCCATTTATGATAAGAACTCTCCAGAAAGCAGGAATAGAAGGAACATACCTCAACATAATAAAA
>NW_011487295.1:9590-9948 GCF_000754665.1 Bison bison bison | reverse complement strand
ACAAAGAAGGTCACTACATAATGATCAAAGGATCAATCCAAGAAGAAGATATAACAATTATAAATATATATGCACCCAACACGGGAGCACCGCAGTATGTAAGACAAATGCTAACAAGTATGAAAGGAGAAATTAACAATAACACAATAATAGTGGGAGACTTTAATACCCCACTCACACCTATGGATAGATCAACTAAACAGAAAATTAATAAGGAAACACAAACTTTAAAAGATACAATAGACCAGTTAGACCTAATTGATATCTATAGGACATTTCATCCCAAAACAATGAATTTCACCTTTTTCTCAAGCGCACATGGAACCTTCTCCAGGATAGATCACATCCTGGGCCATAA
>NW_011487295.1:4654-5810 GCF_000754665.1 Bison bison bison | reverse complement strand
ATGTTGATATATGGCAAAACCAATACAATATTGTAAAGTTAAAAAATAAAATAAAATTTAAAAAAAGGAACAGAAAAAAAAGAAGTGATGCTTGCACTAATAAAGCAATGCACAAGATACAAAAAAAATAAAAAATAAAATAAAATATATGATACAATGGACCAGTTAGACCTAACAATGAATTTCACCTTTTTCTCAAGTGCACATGGAACTTTCTCCAGGATAGATCACATCCTGGGCCATAAATCTAGCCTTGGTAAATTCAAAATAAATAAATAAATAAATAAAATAAAATCATTCCAAGCATCTTTTCTGATCACAAAGACATAAGATTAGATGTCAACTACAGGAAAAAAAAAATATTAAAAATACAAACATATGGAAGTTAAACAACAGGCTTCCGAATAACCAACAAATCACAGAAGAAATAAAAAAAATATATCAAAATAGGCATAGAAACAAATGAAAACACAACAACCCAAAACCTATGGGATTCAGTAAATGCAGTGCTAATGGGAACATTCATAGCAATACAAGTTTACCTCAAGAAACAAGATAAAAATCAAATAAATAAACTAACTCTACACCTAAAGCACCTAGAAAAGGAAAAAATGAAGAACCCCAGTGTTAGTAGAAGAAAAGAAATCATAAAAAATAGGGCAGATAAATGAAAAATAAAGGAGACTATAGCAAAAATCAACAAAGCAAAAAGCTGGTTCTTTGAGAAGATAAATAAAATAGACAAACCATTAGCCAGACTCATAAAGAAACAAAGGGAGAAGATTCAAATCAACAAAATTAGAAATGAAAATGGAGAAATCACAACAGACAACACAGAAATAAAAAGGATCATAAGAGACAACTACCAGCAACTATAAGCAAATAAGATGGACAACTTGGAAGAACTGGACAAATTCATAGAAAAGTATAACTTAACAAAAGTGAACCAGGAAGAAAGAGTAAATCTTAACAGACCCATCAAAAGCACAGAAATCAAAACTGTAAGCAGAAGTCTTCCAGCAAATAAAAAGCCCAGGACCAGATGGCTTCACAGGTGGACGCTACCAAAAATTTAGAGAAGAGCTAACACCAATCCTACTCAAATTCTTCCAGAAAATTGCAGAGGAAGGCAAATTTCCAAACTCATTCTATGAGA
>NW_011487295.1:3587-3996 GCF_000754665.1 Bison bison bison | reverse complement strand
CCAGCCTGTTCTCCATTCTGGGCAGTCTGGGATGGGTACACTGCCTCAGCTGAGCTTCATCACAGAGAGCATCAGTGCTCATCTCCAGACACTGGAGTGGTGGGACTTTTGTTGTCATTTTCCTGCGTGGAATTTTGTATTTCCTAAGCTAACTGCTTGGATAATGTATTATTTTTATAATTGTAGAAAAGTAAAATGTATTTAAAACCAAAAAAATAATAATATAGAACAGTTATGAGGGTCAGGTCAGATCAGATCAGGTCAGTCGCTCAGTCGTGTCCGACTCTTTGCGACCCCATTAATCGCAGCACGCCAGGCCTCCCTGTCCATCACCAACTCCGAGTTCACTTAGACTCATGTCCATCGAGTCAGTGATGCCATCCAGCCATCTCATCCTCTGTCGTCCCCT
>NW_011487295.1:0-647 GCF_000754665.1 Bison bison bison | reverse complement strand
AGCTCTGGCTATTAGCACATCTTCTGGTGAGATGGGATGGTTCTCGGACACAAACTTGCACCCATGGGCTCAGGGTCTCTGCTGTGCTCTATGATGTTCTGTGGCCATGGACGTGGACATCTGTTGAGAGGAGGAGAGGCCAGCCGGCCCCTAGGGAACTGGGATGTGCTCTTTCCATGTCCCTGGGTGGAGAGGTGGGACTCTGCAGTTAAAAATGGTCCTGAAAGGAGATCTGAAGGCCACCGCTTCATGTGCAGACATATTCGTGCCTCACTGCAGTCTTCCTTTTAGTGTAACCTCTCCTATCTTCTATCCGGACTTAAAAGGCCCCATCTTTACTCAGTGACATACTGGCAGGCAAGTTCCCCCGAGATTCTTGGATCCCAGGATATCTCTGCACCTGACTACCTGCATCCAGGCCCCATGGACACCCTGGCCCGAGGCCTCTGCCCACCTGTTCCTGGCCCAGAGAGAGAACTGGAAGGCCTGAGTGAGATTAGCACAGGGATAGCTGTGAGTCCACTCCAGATTTTAAAATCCTTCTTGATTCCAAGGAGGCAGGAACAGCTTCTAGTGGCTGCAGGACAAGACCTCGGCTCCATCCTACTTTGCTGTCTCAGGATGTTTTTCTTTGTGTTTCTGGTCTC
>NW_011487294.1:4386-4769 GCF_000754665.1 Bison bison bison | reverse complement strand
GTTCTTGCCTGGAGAATCCCAGGGATGGCAGAGTCTGGTGGGCTGCCGTCTATGGGGTCGCACAGAGTCAGACACGACTGAAGCGACTTAGCAGTAGCAGCAGGGGCTCTAATTCCCTGACCAAGGATCGAACTCAGACCCCCTGTATTGGTAGTGTAGAGTCTTCGCCCCTGGATCACCAGGGAAGTCCCCAGTGGGGCCCCAGTTTCACTGACAGGACACTGGACTGTGCTAGCCATTTCTTTTTTTTTTAACTTTTTATTTTATATTAGAATAGAGTTGATTACAATGTTGTGGTAGTTTCAGGTGTACAGCAAAATGATTTGGTTATACGTATACATGTATCCTTTTTCAAATTCTTTTCCCATTTACGTTATTACAGA
>NW_011487294.1:0-384 GCF_000754665.1 Bison bison bison | reverse complement strand
TCCGTGGTGTGAGAGTGGCTCGGCCCTCCGCACTCCCGCTCTGTCCTTGGCTGTGGCGCTGCTGACATCGAAATAGTGTTGTATGACTGGGACCCTGGGGGAGCTTCTGCACCAGGTCAAGGGAAAGGCTCCAGGAGCCCCTCTTCGCAGGCATGTCCCCAGGAGTTATTCCCTTTCTAGTTGCATTAAACGGGTCCCAGTTTTTTTTATTAATTAATTAATTTGGCTACACTAGGTCTTAGTTGCAGCATAGGGGCTCTAGTTGGAGAAGGCGATGGCACCCCATTCCAGTACTCTTGCCTGGAAAATCCCATCGACAGAGGAGCCTGGTAGGCTGCAGTCCATGGGGTTGCTAAGAGTCGGACACGACTGAGCGACTTCACT
>NW_011487293.1:5155-5936 GCF_000754665.1 Bison bison bison | reverse complement strand
GATACCAAAACCAGACAAAGACAACACACAAAAAAAGAAAAGTACAGGTCAATATCACTGATGAACATAGATACAAAAATCCTCAACAAAATTTTAGCAAACAGAATTCAGCAACACATCAAAAAGCTCATACACCATGATCAAGTTGGGTTTATTTCAGGGATGCAAGAATTCTTCATTGTATGCAAATCAATCAATGTGATACATCATATTAACAAACTGAAACATAAAAAAAATGATATTAGATGCAGGAAAAGCCTTTGACAAAATTCAGCACCCATTTATGATTAAAACTCTTCAAAAAATGGGCATAGAACGAACCTACCTGAACATAGTAAAGGCCATATATGATAAGCCTACAGCACACATTATTGTCAATGTTGAAAAATAGAAAGCATTCCCCCTAAGATCAGGAACACGGCAAGGGTGTCCCCTTTCACCACTATTATTCAACATAGTTCTGGAAGTCCTAGCTACAGCCATCAGAGAAGAAAAAGAAATAAAAGGAATCCAGATCGGAAAAGAAGTAAACCTCTCACTGTTTGCAGATGACACGATAATGTACATAAAAAACCCTAAAGATAGTATCAGCAATTACTAGTACTAATCAGTGAATTTAGCAAAGTTGCAGGATACAAAATCAATACACAGGAATCACTTGCATTTCTATATACTAACAATGAAAAATCAGAGAGGGAAATCAAGGAATCAATCCCACTTACCACTGCAACAAAATGAATTAAATATCTAGGAATAAACTTACCTAAGGAGACAAATGACT
>NW_011487293.1:0-1116 GCF_000754665.1 Bison bison bison | reverse complement strand
TTAGATCCTTTACCACCCTTTTGCTTTAGGTTGTCATAATGACTTTGATTTTTCTTCAATCATATTAGAGTCTATAGATATGCCTTGCTTGTAGCAAACCTGCACACACATACAAGCTATATTTTCAATACAAGATAAAAAGGTATGTCACAAAAAGCACAAGGTTTTCACACCTGCTGGTGTAGCTGCAGTGATGGCTTCATAAATTTCCTTTTCTTTTTCTTACAGTGGTCCTTATGCTGGATTCATTCATCTTGAAATGGTGGCAACCACCACTGCAGACCCAAACTGTGGTACATAACAAGCAATTCAACTTTTTGTATAAAGTCATGACTTCTCTCTGTTTCTTGTGAGCACTTCCAGCACCACTAGGGGCACTTCATTTGAGTCCTATGGTGTTATTCAAGGTTATGGTATTGTACTAAACACAATGAGAAATACCCATGGACCATCAGTGATCACTTTGAGATCACAGTTTACTATAGAAATTGCTCATCAGGGATGAACAGTGCTATTCATGTTCCATAAGTGTATGTGTGCATAACTTTTGATAAATTTAATCCTTTTATATTTGTGTATATTTTATGGTAGTAAGTGATAAAATAGACTAGTATCTATATAAATTTTATGCATTCATGACACTTTTTCTCAATTTTTTATATTTCTAGGCTATGTGAGTCCCCTGTGAGTTTTTTCAAGTCATCTCAAATCTCGGAATAGTTTTCCCATGTATTTATTGAAAAAAATTCATCTATAAGTGGACCTGCACAGTTCAATCTTGTGTTGTTCAAGGGTCAACTGCATACTCAGACGTGGAAATGCTGAGTCGTACGATAGTTACAGTTGTGATATTCTGAGGAACCTCCACACTGTTTTCCATAGTGGCTGTGCCAATTTATATTCCCAGCAACTGTGTGCAAAGGTTCCCTTTTCTCAACACCCTTGCCAACGCTTCTTATCACTTGGCTTTTTGATAATAGCTCTCCCAACAGGTATGAGGTGATCTGTTATTGTGGTCTGGATTATCATCTCCCTGATGAATAGTGTTGCTGAGCCCTTTTTCACATAGCTGTTGGCCATTTGTATGTCTTTTTTGGAAATTATTTAGGTTCTTTG
>NW_011487292.1:4665-5011 GCF_000754665.1 Bison bison bison | reverse complement strand
TTTATAAAATTCACATTTATAAAACCTGTTGTGTCTGTATATAAAATCCACATTTATAAAACCTGTTGTGTCTGTATATGTAGAATAAATAATTGATATAACAATATGAGATATTTTACCAACTCAGTACATATTCTATCTTTTAATAAATAATCATGTTAATTTGGTGTCCTTGGAAGGAAAAATAAGAGCATGCTAATATTATTGACCATAAGCCTAGAACATGGTCTTTTCTTTCTGATTACTCTTTAATAATTTATATGTTCTTTTTTTCTAGTTTTTTTTTTTTAATTAAATTCAGGATGTTGTTTATACAAGTAATATTGGGGAGATAATTTTTAAGGCT
>NW_011487292.1:0-446 GCF_000754665.1 Bison bison bison | reverse complement strand
GCGAGGAACTAACCGACAGTTTGGTATAAAGTGCAGAAAAGACAACTTCCTATCTTCAAAAATCTTTGACTCTGCCTAGAAAGACAGACTGCCTTTCCTGAACCATTACCAACAAAGTGGATAATCTGTTAAGAGCCAACTGAGTGACACAGAAAAGACATTTACCTTTTAAATGATTTCAGAAGAGGAAGAATTCATCCTCTGTAATATAGACAAGGCTCCAAGGGGGAGAAGATTTTGAAGCATGATTAGAATATGATTATTTAAAGGGAACTTCCCTGGTGGCTCAGACAGTAAAGCGTCTGTCTACAATGCAGGAGACCTGGGTTGGGAAGATTCCCTGGAGAAGGAAATGGCAATCCACTCCAGGACTATTGGCCTGGAAAATCCCATGGACAGAGAAGCCTGGTAGGCTACAGTCCATGGGGTCGCAAAGAGTCGGACAC
>NW_011487291.1:9251-9819 GCF_000754665.1 Bison bison bison | reverse complement strand
TACATATACACAATGGAGTATTACTCAGCCATTAAAAAGAATACATTTGAATCAGTTCTAATGAGGTGGATGAAACTGGAGCCTATTATACAGAGTGAAGTAAGCCAGAAGGAAAAACACCAATACAGTATACTAACAAATATATATGGAATTTAGAAACATGGTAACAATAACCCTGTATACAAGACAGCAAAAGAAACAGTGATGTATAGAACAGTCTTTTGGACTCTGGGAGAGGGAGAGGGTGGGATGATTTGGGAGAATGGCATTGAAATATGTATAATATCATATATGAAACGAGTCACCAGTCCAGGTTCGATGCACGATACTGGATGTTTGGGGCTAGTGCACTGGGATAACCCAGAGGGATGGTAAGGGGAGGGAGGAGGGAGGAGGGTTCAGGATGGGGAACACGTGTACACCTGTGGTGGATTCATGTTGATATATGGCAAAACCAATACAATATTGTAAAGTTAAAAGAAAAAAAAAGCTTGAGCAATGTACTATAAATAATAATACAATAAAAATAAAATAATATGGGGAAAAAAAAGAAGATACCTTCTTTCAC
>NW_011487291.1:4627-5094 GCF_000754665.1 Bison bison bison | reverse complement strand
GTGCAATTGTGCGGTAGTTTGAGCATTATTTGGCATTGCCTTTCTTTGAGATTGGGAATGAAAACTGACCTTTTCCAGTCCTGTGGCCATGGTTGAGTTTTCCAAATTTGCTGGCATATTGAGTGCAGCTCTTTCATAGCATCACCTTTTAGGATTTGAAATAGCTCAACTGGAATTCCGTCACCTCCACTAGTTTTCTTCATAGTGATGCTTCCTAAGGCCCACTTAACTTCACATTCCAGGATGTCATCTGAGTTAAATTCACCCATTCCAGTCCATCTTAGTTTGCTGATTCAGAGAATGTCAATGTTCACTCTTTTTACCTCCTGTTGACCACTTCCAATTTGCCTTGATTTATGGACCTAACATTCCAGGTTCCTATGCAATATTGCTCTTTACAGTATCTGACCTTGCTTCCATCACCAGTCACATCTGCAACTGGGTGCTATTTTTGCTTTGGTTCTGTC
>NW_011487291.1:0-346 GCF_000754665.1 Bison bison bison | reverse complement strand
CTGGGCTCTGCTCTGGAGGGTGGACCCTCTGGTGGAGGCGCCTCCTCCCAGAGGTCCTCCAGCCCTGGGTGTGGCAACAGCTTCCTGCCTTTGATAACCCCTGGGTTGTCTCACACACCACTGTTTTCCCCTTTCTGCTTTTTTCTCCCTTTTTTATCATCTCCATAACTAATTCCCCGCATGGAATTCCCTCTCCCGTGCTGGGGTTCTGTTTTCTTGACTAATTCACACTGATAGAGGAGGATGTGCACAGAGGACCAGGGAACTAGGAGGCAGGGGGAGAATTTCAGTTGCTAAAGGGGCCGCAATGGGTGTGTGATGCTGACAACTTCTTGAGACCAGACCC
>NW_011487290.1:4675-5156 GCF_000754665.1 Bison bison bison | reverse complement strand
ATATTTGAAGTATTCTGCAGCCAAACTTCTCTTTGAGTGCTTTTAATACCAGCTTATAACACAGAGACCTGCAGGAGTTGATATTCAATAACAGAGCTAATAAGAGGTGCGGTGTCGCAGAAAATTCCACTTGTTTCCGGTGATGCGCAAGTGCAAAGCATTTTTATGAGATTTACTCCAAGACCTCCTGAGCACCTGTGAAAAGTGGGTATTACAGTCCCATCCCAGACACTGAGGCAACGGAGACTAAGGTGGAGGAGCCAACAGTGGCAATGTGGGTAGCTCACATAATTTCTCTAAAGAGTTGGACAGCCTCTAACATTCTGTGCCTCCAGACCCATTTTTTAAGCCAGGTCTCCAAAGTAGGAAATCAAAAGATACCTGGAGTAACAGGCAAGTTTAGCCTTAGAATACAAAATGAAGCAGAGAAAAGGCTAACAGAGTTTTCCCAAGAGAATGCATTGGTCATAGCAATAATCTT
>NW_011487290.1:0-518 GCF_000754665.1 Bison bison bison | reverse complement strand
GCCATACTAGCTTTGTTCCTGGCCCTTGAACCCATGCAACACAGTTCTGGCATTTGCTGTCCCTCCACCTGGAACAGCTTTCCCCCAGGTAGCCAAGTGACCCACTCCCTGACTACATCCGTTTCTGTGATCAAATGTGCATCCTGAGACCCTTCCAGCACCTTATCCAAAACAACGTCCTCCCGACCGGCAAGCTCTCTCCCCAGTCCTGCTGCATCTGTCCTTTGTGGCATTTAGCACTGCATGACACTTCAAATGTCACTGAATTCCTTTACTGTTGCTGTTAAGTCACTGTCACAATCAACTCTTCTGACCCTCAGACTGTAGCCCACTGGGCTCCCCTCCTCCAGGGGATCTTCCCAACCCAGGGACAGAACCTGTGTGTCTTACATCTCCTGCACTGGCAGGCGGGTTCTTCACCACTAGCACCACCTGGGAACCCATCGAAGTTGAATCCACTAATTTTAAACTGCTCATCCTATGGTGACCTCATGCTACACTAGGACTGAGTGAGCACC
>NW_011487289.1:4720-5094 GCF_000754665.1 Bison bison bison | reverse complement strand
TTGTGTGTGTGTGTGTGTACAGCTCAGTCATGTCCAACTCTTTGCAAGCCCATGGGCTGTAGCCCACTAGGCTCCCTCTGTCTATAAAATTTTCCAGGCAAGAATACTGAAGTGGTTTGCCATTTCCTTCTGCAGGCGATTTTCCCAACCCAGGGATCGAACCCAAGTCTCCTGCATCTTCTGCATTGGCAGGCAGCTTCTTTACCACTGGCACCACCTGGGAAGCCTTTTGTATAATATTTTACACACACAATCAGATCATTTGTGAATAATCACAATTTTCTTTCTTCCTTATCTATATGCCTTTTATTTATTTTTTATTGCCTTACTAAATTTGCTTCAGTTTTTAGGGATACTATTAGGCAGCCTTGTTT
>NW_011487289.1:0-511 GCF_000754665.1 Bison bison bison | reverse complement strand
ATACCGATGCATTATTTTTCCTGATCCATTTGAAGATAAGAACACAGGCCAGTTATTCTGGGAAAATGTCCTTTGTTTTGGATTTGTTTATGTTTTGTCATAATTAGATGGAGATTATGCAATTTTGGCAATAATACCACAAAAGTGATATTGTGTTCTTAGTGATTTGTTTTAGGAGGCACATGATATCAATTTGTCCCATCATATGTGACCGGAGCTTTGCATGTGCTTAATGTCTATGAGGTTTTCCACTGTAAATTTTTACCATTGAAATTAGTAAGTATCTTGTGGGGAGTTTTAGCATTCATTAAATGAGTCTTTCCTAATTGTTTATTACTAAAATGGTTATCAAAGGCAATGGTCTAATTCCATCATTCCACCTACATTTACTAGTTAGCATTCCACTGCAGGGAAGGGCTTGTCCTTCTTGCTATTTGTTTATTTATTTACATTAGTGTGGACACCTGGATTCTTGTTTTACTAATAGGTTTTAACCCATTATTGTCACCAG
>NW_011487288.1:4658-5426 GCF_000754665.1 Bison bison bison | reverse complement strand
TTTTTTTTTTTTTTTTTTTTTTGCTTTGCTTTACTAACTCTACAGTGTGCCTGTGTGTGTGATTTATTGAAAGAGATTCACAAACAAGTGTGAAGCAAGAATTGTGCCCTAATCTGCGGTTCTGCAGTGACTTCATATGGCTTATGGCCGAAACCCTGTCAGGAGATTATACTGACCTGCTAATGTCAAGAGGCACCCAACGTCTCCTCTGGGGGAGCAGCCAGAAATGGGTGAAGTGTATGGACTGAACTCGCCTTTCTTGGTCAAATTTTCTGGTCTCTTTGACCATTTCATTACTGCCTGGGAATTAGAACTATTGACTTAATCTGTCCAATCACAGACTTTCAAGGGACTTGTGATCCATGCTGTTACTATGTACTTTTATTTAGACCACAAGTTTGGAAGCACCTAGCCTTGCTAGGAGCTGAAATTTACAAGAGCATGTTCAGGAGCTCCAGGAAGATCTCTCAGATCAGGGGCCACTCTCTTGGCTGCCTGCCTCAGGGGAGAGTGACCTGGAAAGGGGGTTTGTCTCCACCCCCATCTAGAGCTGGGATAGATTCCTCTGGTAGAAAGAAACCATGGCTATACATGGCACTTTTTTTCTCTCTTACAGATTGGAGCTAGCATTTCCACTTCCATTAAAATGTATTTTTTTTTTTAATGGGACAAGTTTAATCTCCAGAATTTACAAAAGACATGCCTGATCTTTTTCTGTGATACTGAATGGCCACAGTATCCTTTGGAAGACAGGGAATGCTGGCCAGT
>NW_011487288.1:0-865 GCF_000754665.1 Bison bison bison | reverse complement strand
TAGCAAAGATTACTGATAAAGGATAGTTACAGTCTGAGAAGAGCTGATTAATAATTCCTGAAAATGCTAAATGAGAAATTCTTAAAGGTTTACACCAGTGTTTTCCTAAAGCCTTGGAATTAACTATGTAACTCAACTTTTAGCTTTTCAACAGGGACATTACAGGAACACAGGGAGGTGACTTCTGACCCAGTCTCTGAGTCAAACAAACTGCTGTTTGAGCCTGGAAACAAGGTCTTGCTAAAGACATTGGGATCCGGGAAGCAATTTCTTGAGCCTCTCTGGGAAGGCACCTACCAGGTTATTCTTTCTTCTCTCACAACTGTCAGTGTGCCAGAAATTGATTGCTGGGTGCATCCTGACCCAAACTAAGGGATGTCATTTTATGTCTGTATTCTCTATGCTTTTACTTCTTGCTTTTCAGATAGGCCTGATAATCTATGTGGGTTTGCTTCTATTGACTCCTAAAGTCCTGAGTCTGCTGTTTGATCCTCAGGACAACGACTTTCTTTCCTGGGTTCATTCCTATGCTGCATTCCACAAATGGATTAATTTCTGGGTCTGCAGTGCACTCCCTACCTCATCAGGTGGGTGTCTCCACTTCAGGGAAAGGACTTTCTCCAATTCTGAGACTACCTTCACCAACAACAATCATACATGATGTCTCTTCTTAATGTGATGACATCTAACAATCCTAAAATGGACTGTAACACTTTGTACCTTAACTATGGACATAATGTGACTTTTAACTTTGCTAATTTTTCTGTTTTTGCTGTTTTCTCCCTGCATCTGTAATTGTGTAGCTGGATTTATTTCTAGCCACATGAAAGCTTTTAAGTTACAAATGGTTGTTCAGGCTCCTATG
>NW_011487287.1:4640-5054 GCF_000754665.1 Bison bison bison | reverse complement strand
AAAGGGAAATTAACAATAACACAATAATAGTGGGAGACTTTAATACCCCACTCACACCTATGGATAGATGAACTAAACAGAAAATTAACAAGGAAACACAAACTTTAAATAATACAATAGACCAGTTAGACCTAACTGATATCTGTAGGACACTTCACCCCAAAACAATGAATTTCACCTTTTTCTCAAGCGCACACGGAAACTTCTCCAGGATAGATCACATCCTGGGCCATAAATCTAGCCTTTATAAATTAAAAAATAATTGAAATAATTCCAAGCATCTTTTCTGACCACAATGCAGTAAGATTAGATGTCAATTACAGGAGAAAAACTATTAAAAATTCCAACATATGGAGGCTGAACAACATGCTGCTGAATAACCAACAAATCACAGAAGAAATCAAAAAATAAATA
>NW_011487287.1:0-526 GCF_000754665.1 Bison bison bison | reverse complement strand
ATGAGTTTGAACAAGCTCTGGAAGTTGGTGATGGACAGGGAAGCCTGGTGTGCTGCAGTCCATGGGGTCGCAGAGAGTCGGACATGACTGAGAGACTTAACCGAACTGAACTGAACTGAACTGAAGACCATACTTGGGGCTTCCCTACTGCCTCAGATGGTAAAGAATAAATCTGTGATGAAGGAGACCCTGATTCAATCCCTGGGTCAGGAAGATTCCCTTGAGGAGGGAATGGCTACCTACTTCAGTATTCTTGCCCAGAGAATTCAATGGACAGAGGAGCCTGGCAGGCTGGAGTCCATGGACTGCAAAGTGTCAGACATGACTAAGAGGCTAAAGGTTTCACTGTTCACACAAGACCATACTTAATGGTGAAACACTGAATGATTTCCTCCTCCCCACCATGCTGAGATCAAGGCATTGATGTCCACATTCACCACATTTATGGAGGGTCTAGCCAAGGCAGCATATTAAAAAGCAGAGACATTACTTTGCCAACAAAGGTCCGTCTAGTCAAGGCTATTGT
>NW_011487286.1:4951-5272 GCF_000754665.1 Bison bison bison | reverse complement strand
CATCATGACAGTGGGAAATATTGAGGACAGGAGGAGAAAGGGGTGACAGAGGATGAGATGGTTGGACGACATCACTAATTCAATGGACACGTGTTTGAACAAACTATGGGAAACAGTGAAAGAGAGGAAGGCCTGGTGTGCTGCAGTCCAGGGAATCACAAAAGAGTTGGACATGACTGAATGAATGAACAACAACAATCAAAATATCTAGAACTATTTCTTAAAATCACTAAAATATATTTAGTAAAAGAAATACCAGGAACAACAACAACAACACATTAAGATGGTGTACTAGAAGATGGGACAATGCATTTTTTTTTA
>NW_011487286.1:0-395 GCF_000754665.1 Bison bison bison | reverse complement strand
AAAGCAAGAGAGTTCCAGAAAAAAAAAAATCTATTTCTGCTTTATTGACTATGCCAAAGCTTTTGACTTTGTGTATCACAATCAACTGGAAAATTCTGAAAGAGATGGGAATATTAGATCACCTGGCCTGCCTCTTGAGAAACCTATATGCAGGTCAGAAAGCAACAGTTAGAACTGGACATGCAACAACAGACTGATTCCAAATAAGAAAAGGAGGACGTCAAGGCTGTATATTGTCACCCTGCTTATTCAGCTTGTATGCAGAGTACATTATGAGTAATCCTAGGCTGAAAGAAGCACAAGCTAGAATCAGTATAGCTGGGAGCAACCTCAATAACCTCAGATATGCAGATGGTACCTCCTTTATGACAGAAATTGAAGAAGAACTAAAAAGC
>NW_011487285.1:4749-5127 GCF_000754665.1 Bison bison bison | reverse complement strand
TGGCTATCTTCCCCTTCTACCTTTACATCATGTTCCTTCTATGCATGTCTCTCTGTGTCCCAATTTCCCCTTTTATAAGGATAATGGTCATATTGGATTAAGGCCCATGCTAATGACACCTGTTTAACTTTAAAGACTCTATCTTCAAATAAGGTCACTTTATGAAATAGTAGAGATTAGCACTTCAGAACAGAATTTCTGGAGACAAAATGAAGCCCATGAGAGAGACCACTGATATGATCTACAAAGATTGATTTGAAAAGACTGCAAACGAGAGGAAGCCTGTAGAGAGGATCTGAAGAGGGACAGAATTGTAGACTCTGATGTGTACTGAAGCTTGAAAGTGAAAGTGAAATATCTCAGTCGTGCCGACTCTTA
>NW_011487285.1:0-562 GCF_000754665.1 Bison bison bison | reverse complement strand
GGATGAGATGATTGGATGGCATCACCGACTCAATGGGCATGAGTTTGAGTAAACTCTGGGAGTTGGTGTTGGACAGGGAGTCCTGGAGTATTTCAGTCCATGGGGTTTCAAAGATTCGGACCCAACTGAGTGACTGAACTGAATTGAACTGAACATTCTCCTTGGCTTGTAGATGGCTATCTTCCCCTTCTACCTTTACATCATGTTCCTTCTATGCATGTCTCGCTGTGTCCCAGTTTCCCCTTTTATAAGGATAATGGTCATATTGGATTAAGGCCCATGCTAATGACACCTGTTTAACTTGATTACCACTTTAAAGACTCTATCTTCAAATAAGGTCACTTTATGAAATAGTAGAGATTAGCACTTCAGAACAGAATTTCTGGAGACAAAATGAAGCCCATGAGAGAGACCACTGATATGATCTACAAAGATTGATTTGAAAAGACTGCAAACGAGAGGAAGCCTGTAGAGAGGATCTGAAGAGGGACAGAATTGTAGACTCTGATGTGTACTGAAGCTTGAAAGTGAAAGTGAAATATCTCAGTCGTGCCGACTCTTA
>NW_011487284.1:4457-5789 GCF_000754665.1 Bison bison bison | reverse complement strand
CCAAAACTTATGGGACACTGTAAAAGCAGTGCTAAGGGGAAGGTTCATAGCAATACAGGCTTACCTCAAGAAACAAGAAATAAATCAACTAAATAACCTAACTCTACACCCAAAGCAACTAGAAAAGGAAGAAATGAAGAACCCCCAGGGTTAATAGAAGGAAATAAATCTAAAAATTGGGGCAGAAATAAATGCAAAATAAACAGAAGATTAAAAATCAACAAATCCAAAAGCTGGTTCTTTGAGAAGATAAATAAAATTCACAAACCATGAGCCAGAGTCATCAAGAAACAAAGGGAGAAGAATCAAGCAAAATTAGAAATGAAAATGGAGAAATCACAACAGTCAACACAGAAATACAGGACATCATAAGAGACTATATCAGCAACTATATGCCAATAAAATGGACAACTTGGAAGAAATGGACAAATTCATAGAAAAGTATAACTTTCCAAAACTGAACCAAGAAGAAATAGAAAATCTTAACACCCCCATCACAAGCACAGGAATTGAAACTGTAATTAGAAATCTTCCAGCAAACAAAAGCCCAGGTCCAGACAGCTTCACACCTGAATTCTACCAAAAATTTAAAGAAGAGCTAACACCTGTCCTACTCAAACTCTTCCATAAAATTGCAGAAGAAGGTCAACTTACAAACTCATTCTATGAGGCCACCATCACCCTAGTACCAAAACCAAAGATGCCACACACACAAAAAAAAACTACAGGCCAATATCACTGATAAACATAGATGCAAAAATCCTTAACAAAATTCTAGAAAACAGAATCCAACAACATATTAAAAAGATCATGACCAAGTGGGCTTTATCCCAGGGATGCAAGGATTTTTCAATATCCACAAATCAATCAATGTAATATACCACATTAAAAAATTGAAAGATAAAAACCATATGATTATCTCAATAGATGCAGAGAAAGCCTTTGACAAAATTCAACACCCATTTATGATAAAAAGACCTCCAGAAAGCAGGAATAGAAGGAACATAACTCAACATAATAGAAGCTATATATGACAAACCCACAGCAAATATTATCCTCAATGGTGAAAATTTGAAAGCTTTTCCCCTAAAGTCAGGAACAAGACAAGTGTGCCCACTGTAACCACTACGATTCAGTAGAGTTTTGGAACTTTTGGCCACAGCAATCAGAGCAGAAAAAGAAATACTGCTAAGTCACTTCAGTTGTGTCCGACTCTGTGCGACCCCAAAGATGGCAGCCCACCAGGCTCCTCCGTCCCTGGGATTCCCCAGGCAAGAACACTGGGGTGGGTTGCCATTTCCTTCTCCAATGCATGAAAGTGAAAAGTGAAAG
>NW_011487284.1:0-735 GCF_000754665.1 Bison bison bison | reverse complement strand
TGAAAGTATTTTCTATTAACCATGGAATAGACTCATATGGTCATGTGCTTCTTACCACCCTCATAATATTCCTTTTTTTTTCTACAGCTAAACCTATTCTTCAATAAGATACTCAGTATGAAATCATTTGTTCCCTTTCTTCCTAAGTCTAAAATTGACTTCTTCATTATTCTAAATGAGTTTTGATAATAATCTCTTCATGAGATCATTCCAAATGCATTATTGGTATAGTTCACAGATCCTAAATATCCATGAAAATCATTTTCCAAAATCAGAAAGATGGAGATGGAGGTTGGTACATGGCCTCTATAGCTTATAAATGCCTTTTGGCAAAAATATATAATTGAGAAGAGTAGTTTCCAGAGAGAGAAGCTGTTTTTGGTTTTGATTACAGTAACAGAAGCCTGTAAATAATTCTGCCTATTAAATGATATGAATTATTGTGTATTTACTTTCTAGCTTCATAATTTTGGTACATATTATATAACTCATATCTATATATAGCCATCCAGCCCTGTTTTGGACTTTTGTTCTAGTAATTTAATCAAGAGCCAATTTGTCTAAAATAGTCATGCAGAAATTAAATGGAACCACATATTCCCCTACTTTGTCTCAAGCTTCAAAAGGCTGCACAGTGCAATGGCCCTAACCACATGTTTGAAACTCTTTACCTGTCTCTTCAAACTCAATGTACAAGAAATCTCAGTTAACATATTTCCATGATCCCAACCCCAG
>NW_011487283.1:4679-5141 GCF_000754665.1 Bison bison bison | reverse complement strand
AATACCATTATTAATGCTTATCAATTTTCCTTATATTCTTTTTCACACATATTCTCTCATTCTCTCTTCCCCTTACCCTTCTTCCCTCACTCTTTCCTCTCATTTTCAACAGTATTTTCCCCATAGCCATGGATACATGTTTGGTTCTCTTCTGTCTTACAAACATGTACTACTTGGCCATCTTCTAGCTACCAGTCAAGAGTTGACATTTCTGTCTTTATTTCCCTGCCTTAAACTCATGCCTTCAGCCTACCGGGGTCCAGCCCTGGTTGGATCCAGGGATTCCCTCTGGAGGACAGCGTTGGCGAAAGAATAGCAAAAGGGGAGAGACAAAGGCTTGATCTAACTGGTTTACCCAGAAAGCCAATAAAACCTGTGACATTAGGTTTGCACTGACCACGGAGGCCACAGGCGCCCTCTCAAATCGTGGAAAGTGCCCCACCTTAGGCACCTTCTCGAGTG
>NW_011487283.1:0-347 GCF_000754665.1 Bison bison bison | reverse complement strand
TTGCTGTCCAAGGGACTCTCAAGAGTCTTCTCCAACATCACAGTTCAAAAGCATCAATTCTTTGGCGCTCAGCTTTCTTTATAGTCCAACTCTCATATGCATACATGACTACTGCAAAAACCATAGCTTTGACTAGACGGACCTTTGTTGGCAAAGTAATATCTCTGCTTTTTAATATTCTGTCTAGGTTAGTTGTAACTTTCCTTCCAAGGAGTAAGCATCTTTTAATCTAATGATTTATAGTAGAAATACTGAAATCTTCTTCATATTATATATATATATGAATAAATATTTGCCACTGTCCCCTACTTCCTGCAGAGATGATATACATAGTGAAGAAACGAAAT
>NW_011487282.1:4919-5262 GCF_000754665.1 Bison bison bison | reverse complement strand
CTGGAAGTTCACGTTTCACATATTGCTGAAGCCTGGCTTGGAGAATTTTGAGCATTACTTTACTAGCGTGTGAGATGAGTGCAATTGTGCGGTAGTTTGAGCATTCTTTGGCGTTGCGTTTCTTTAGGATTGGAATAAAAACTGACCTTTTCCAGTCCTGAGGCCACTGCTGATAATTTGCTGGCATATTGAGTGCAGCACTTTCACAGCATCATCTTTCAGGATTTGAAATAACTCCACTGGAATTCCATCACCTCCACTAGCTTTGTTCGTAGTGATGCTTCCTAAGGCCCACTTGACTTCACATTCCAGGATGTCTGGCTCTAGGTGAGTGATCACACCA
>NW_011487282.1:0-686 GCF_000754665.1 Bison bison bison | reverse complement strand
AGCCCGGCGGCGAGCCCCTGTGCACCGTGGACGTGTGAGGGCGGCCGGCGCAGGGCTGCCAGCGCACTGGGGACCTCCCCACACACCCTGCCACCCAGGCCTCTGGCCCCCGCCCCCGCCGCACGCCCGACGGCAGGCCACGCAGCTCCCCTGGAGGCCACCTACAGTCCGGGCGGCTGTGTCCCGGCCTCCACCCACCTGCCGCACAGGCAGACACGGACAGCTGGGAGATCGCTGTGAGGCTCTGGTCGTGTGGACAGACCCTGAAGGTTTTCATGAATTTTATATGTAACGTGCACTGACCAGAAGTGATAGTTGACGTGAAATGTGAAGGCCACGCACCCCCGGCTCCCACAGGCGTGGAGTGACCCAGCCAGAAGGCGCAGGCTGGTCCCCTCCCCTTCCAGCCTCCTGGGTTTTCCTTCTTTTTTCTGAAAAAGTTAACAGTAGGAAGGACTGTTTAAAATGAACAGGATTTAGTACCACAGCTATTTTTCAGAGATTGCAGGCAAACCACCACCAGAGAGGCATTGCCTGCGGGCGTGGGCGCTGCCCTGCCTGCTTGCTGGCCTGGCGTCCGTTCTTAGTGCCCTGAACACGCCTTCGTAGGTAGAGGCCCCTCACCTTTGCTGGCCTCTGGTAATTTTTTACTAAGTTTTTGTCACAGTCCAGTCTGTCAGCCCATC
>NW_011487281.1:4670-5087 GCF_000754665.1 Bison bison bison | reverse complement strand
CAAAGAGTCGGACACGACTGAGCGACTGAACTGACTGACTTACCAATGTATAAAGTGCCCATGTGACCATGCAATATAACTTGTTAGATTTCTGTTTCATGTGCTTCGTGGAAGAATGTGTCAAGTCAGTTTTGTCTGTGTTGGTTATGAAACCAAGCAGGACCGTGTGGGGCTCCTGGGCACAGAAACCTTTCTGTGTTCTCCATTCCTTGTTTGTAGGGAACAGACTCCAGCCCCTGTGACCTTGCCAGAGTTCCAAAAGGCAGATTTGAATAACAGCTAATCAGGGAAGGGAAGTGATGCAGGGACAAGGGAGGAGACCCCCTGAGGCCAGATTAAAGGAGTGCAGGTCCTTCTCACACCCTGATCCTTATCAGCAACCATATCCTTGTACCATTGCTATAAAAGTCCTCACCA
>NW_011487281.1:0-553 GCF_000754665.1 Bison bison bison | reverse complement strand
AGGGATGGGGGAGCCTGGTGGGCTGCCGTCTATGGGGTCGCACAGAGTCGGACACGACTGAAGCAACTTAGCAGCAGCAGCAGCAGTCTGAACAAGGGAAAAGAAAGATACAATCAAAGTTAACCCGTGAGTCATATGCCTTAAGCCTAGGTTCTGTCTGTTTCCTCCTTCACTTGTATTAGAGATAAGATACTTATCTTAGTTTTGTGAGGACTGAGTTAAAGTAATGGTAGGAAGTTGGTGAGATAAATTTAGTTTTTAAATTAATTGATAAAACAAGTTTACATCACTGTTTCTGCAATATGTATACTGACTTTCTCTTTTCTTTCCCACATACAACAATCATATGTGCATGTGCACACAAATGTGGACAGATGCATACATCTGCACATACATACACATTCACTGGTGTAGTGTAGTGTAGTGCATGCTTAGTCTTGTCTGACTCTTTGAAACTCTATGGACTGTAGCCCGCCAGGCTCCTCTGTCCATGGGATTCTCCAGGCAAGAATACTGGAGTGGGTTGCCATTTCCTCCTCCAGGGAATCTTCCA
>NW_011487280.1:5022-5476 GCF_000754665.1 Bison bison bison | reverse complement strand
GGTACATGTGTTCAGTTCAGTCGCTCAGTCATGTCCAACTCTTTGTGACCCCATGGACTACAGCATGCCGGGCTTCCCTGTCCATCACCAATTCCTGGAGCTTGCTCAAACTCATGTCCATTGAGTCAGTGATACCAGACACCATCAGTGTGTACATAGTAGGACAGAAATTCCCAACACTTCTCCACAAATAATAGGTTTGAGTGAGGAAAGATGTCAAAATCTTCTAGGGGTTAAATGAGATTCCAATACATAACCAGCTTGTAAAGGTGTCAGAAGTGCTGGCTGGATTTTTTTCTAGGGCTCAGGCTGATTAAAAAAAAAAAAAGCTGAAAATAAATTACAGATGATATGCAGACCCAGAACAGATCATGTGGGAAAATACCAAAGTCAGAACTTCAGCCAAAAAGATTGACTTCCCAGTGGCTGGTGGAGAAAAATCTAAGCAGTTTTA
>NW_011487280.1:0-628 GCF_000754665.1 Bison bison bison | reverse complement strand
GGAATGTTTTAACAAGTTGCATGGACCAAGCCTTATAAGTATTGCTAGAAGCCCCCATCAGAAAGAATGACAAACTCAGGGGACCAGAACTGACCCCATATGACTGATGTGTTTTATGAGAAATGGTTTTTTTTATAGCATAGAAACTTCATCACAGAAAAGATTGGCTCTTATGACAAGACCCAAAAATAAAATATAATCACATGGAGAACTAGCTAACTTCACTAGAGATCTATAACTAGTTGCTGATCACTGTGGAGAAGTAGAAACAAGTCAGATTTTTCAAAAGCCTAGACACTCAAGCTCATGCCCAGGCTGACTCACAGAACCATTTTATTTTAATTTTAGATTTATTCATAAACACATGAATAACTGATCACCTATGTGTGCCAGACCCTTGTCTTGGTGTTGTAAATTATGTGCCCAAGGCAATTTAGGGACAGCCAGGAAAAAAAGAAAAAACAAAGTAGGTATGGTGGGAATCACAAATTTGAAGGGAAGAGTCCAGCTAGAGACAGAATTAAGCAATGAAAAGATGCAGAGAGGAAAAGGCAGATCCAAAAGGCAAGCTCAGAAATTAACAAGCAAACCACCTATGCAGGAAAGAACCCGTTTCCAACAGAGAACT
>NW_011487279.1:3712-4167 GCF_000754665.1 Bison bison bison | reverse complement strand
TACTGTGGGTAAGAATCCCTTAGAAGAAATGGAGTAGAACTCAGAGTAAACAAAAGAGTTTGAAATGCAGTACTTAGGTGCAGTCTGAAAAATGACAGAATGATCTCATTTCACTTCCGAGGCAAATCATTCAGCATCACAGCAATCCACATCTATCTCCAAACCATTAAGAAGAAGCTGAAGTTGAATGATTCTATGAAAACCTACAAGACTTCTTAAAACTAAAACCAAAAAAAGATGTCTTTTTCATCATGGGGACTGGAATGCAAACGTAGGAAGTCAAGAGATACCTGCAATAATAGGCAAGTTTGGCTTTGGAGTACAAAATGAAGCAGGGCAAAGGCTAACAGAGTTTTCCCGAGGGAGCGCACTCATCATAGCAAACACTCTCTTCCAACAACACAAGAGACAACTCTGCACGTGGACATCACCCGATGGTCAGTACCAAAATCAGA
>NW_011487279.1:0-380 GCF_000754665.1 Bison bison bison | reverse complement strand
AAGATGCAGTTTTCTCAGCATCACCAAAGTCATAGTCGACAGGAATGGCTGGGCCGTTGTCAGTCCAGCAATTCCCTGCTCCATATTTCACTGGGTATTTCTGCAGGGACCCAAAATATAGATTGTGGAAGACAACAGAGATACTGCCATTCTGGGCAGTAAAGGCTTTATACCCTCATGTGGCATTATTCAGGAATCAGTATGAATAATACTGGTGTATTTCCCCCTTGCCACCCATAGCTAGGACCCTAACCAGCCTCAAGACCCCTATCCTTTTCACTCTCTACCCGCCCCAATCCTCTCCCCTAGGCTTCTTCCCCTGCCTGGCTCACAGTTCCTCTGAAAGAGGCGGCACACTAGTTCATAGCGACCCAGAGGTA
>NW_011487278.1:18440-20085 GCF_000754665.1 Bison bison bison | reverse complement strand
AAGATGGTGACAACAGGGCACTAACCAAGTATGGTTCAGTTTAACACGAAAGGCGCTCAGGGTAATACACAAATCCGAGTTACCTAGGATGACGACTGATCTTAATGTGACTTCCTAGAAGAGGTGACAACTGGGCTGACTCTGGAGAATGAGGATTTCTCTACTACATGGACCTTCTCAGACCAGAGGGTATTGAGGAGAATCGCTGAGTCATCATTTTGTGTTAACCATTAGTCATCAAGAGTTTCCCCCACAGTACACCCTCATCACCTACCTCTGGAGCTGTGATACATGCCCAGGGGGAACATGGAGATGTACTGTCCTGACCTCCCTTCAAGGACTTGTTGTCCAGCAGCTGTAAGTGCTGCCAGTGGGTAACCTTAAACCACCAGCCCCTGTGGGGGCAGCCTAAGTGCAATGATCCATCCAGGTGGAGGTATAAAGGCCTGGTCATTGAATGTGTCAGGGCAACCCTGAAAGGTCATCGTCACTCCAGACTCTCATGGGGTCAGATCAGGTCGTCTGGCCAGTGATCCAGCCTGATCCTTCCCTCTGCTTTACCCTGTTTCTTCCCTCCTGATTCCACAGTGTTGACCCCAAGGGCACCCCTGATACACATCCCAGCACTAAACTCCATCCAAGTGTGCATCCCAGAGAGCCAGCCTGCAACACATATCAGAAAACATTCCAGTATTCGGGGAGGACTTTTATTGAAAATTACTGGTTACACATGAACTTATAACATTTTAAAAACCCCCAATAAAATACAAAATGGTAGAAACAAGGACCTTTATGGTGAATGTGGTTACCTTTGGTTTAAAATTCACAATCTAATGTTGTCTGACCAAATGAAATTGTTATATATTAATAACAAAAGAAAACTATATGTTGAACCATATGAAACTGCTACTGTATAGCTTATAAAAAGATTGAATGTTAGCAGTTCCACATGGCTGAATCTAAAAAAAAATCCATTAGCATTTGAAATTTAGAGAACATTATACTTATGAATAACTCATGGGTAAAAGATAGAGTTAATGAATTAAATTAGGAATTAGAAAATACATAATACTATGGCTATTGACGATGGTGAATACCAAAACTTGCAGATTGTAGCTAAAGTGGATTTTAGGGGGAAAAAGTCAGCTTTATATATTTATGTTAGAAAAATAATGATGTTAATAATCTCTTTTCAATTTAAGAATTTAGAGGAAAAACCTCAAAGTTAAGGAAAAGTTGAAGGAAAGAATCATATGGTGAACTAGGGGAAAAAGAGAGCATCAATCAAGCAGAAAGGTGATTCTTGAAAACATGAAAAAGTTATGCAAGATAATTCATAAAAAAGAAGGCTAAAATAAAATTAAAAAGCCAAAAGAACACAGTTAGAGATGCTGCAGAGATTAAACATATAAGACATTGTGAATAAATTTATGCCAATCAAGCTCAAAACTCACAGGAAACAGATTCCTCCTAGAAAAATGAAACTTATCAAAATGACTCTGCAGAAATAACACACTGAAGAGGAAGCACATAATTACCAAAAGCTACCCAGACAGTGTGGCTTCACAATACTGTGAATGTGATTAATGCCACTGGATTATGTGACTGAAAATGGTTATATGGCAAAATTTATTTAACCTCTGCA
>NW_011487278.1:13976-14920 GCF_000754665.1 Bison bison bison | reverse complement strand
GAGATAGACATCAGAAGGGGGCAGAAAGAGTGTCCCCTGATAGTCTTTAGGCGAATGGTATATAGCTACTAGTAGTAGTGGCGTTTTGTGACCACATGGACTGTGGCCCGCCAGGCTCCTCTGTCCATGGGATTCTCCAGGCAAGAATACTGGAGTGGATTGCCATTCCCTTCTCCAGAGGATCTTTCTGACCCAGGGATCTAACCTGGGTCTCCTGCATTGCAGGCAGATTCTTTACCATCTGAGCTACAGGGAAGAGCCATATAGCTGCTAGCAGTCTGCAAATTAGAGAAAAGAAATGTGTCAAAACTCAGAGACTGGCACCAGGCCCCTCACACACAACATGTATTTTGAGATAACATTGGCACAAGGTGAATTGTCCCTGGCCATAAGATGATTGACATGAATCTTGAGGAAACTCAGGTTTCCAAGCAAATATAGTCTCACTGACATAGCTTAAGAGAGCATTTGCATGAGTAAAACATACTGGTTTGTCAAGTCTGTTCTGAGTTTTAGGGGGAACCCACTTGAAGACAGAGTCTAGGGTAAATGCATAGTTCCTTAACATAGCTTAAGACAAACATTTCAATAGGAAAAACACATTGGTTAGCTCAAGGTTTGAGAAAAGTTAACTTCAGGTGGAATCAGGTATCTTCATGGCAAACAGAATTTTAAAAGAAACCTCTTTTTAAATTTGCATCAGTTCAGTTCAGTCCCTCAATCCTGTCCTACTCTTTGCGACCCCACAGACTGCAGCACGCCAGGTTTCCTTGTCACCAACTCCTGGAGCTTACTCAAACTCATGTCCATTAAATTGGTGATGCCATCCAACCATCTCATCCTCTGTCATCCCCTTCTCCTCCCATCTTCAATCATTCCCAGCATCAGGGCCTTTTCAAATGAGTCAGTTCTTCGCAGCAGGTGGCCAAAGTATTGGAGTTTCA
>NW_011487278.1:8922-10437 GCF_000754665.1 Bison bison bison | reverse complement strand
TAAGGTCAAAAGAGCAAAAGGGTTTAGGAGATTCCTGGCTCTTGAGGTGTCAGGAGGGATGGTCTGACTGGGAGACATTCTAGTGGATAAAAGCACTCTGTTAATTTCAGGCATAAAAAAATACAGAGTTTCTTGTTCAGCTTCTCAACATTTGCACACAATGTAAGTACTCATGAAAAGTTCAGAACACAGACTTCCTTGTCCCTAAACCTAAGCATGAACTCTAGCTCTGTCAACTCTTCAGCCAGCTCTGGGACCCAGGAAGTCTCCTACCTGATGAGCAGTGGAAGGTCCTGCTCTGCATTTCCTCATTTCTAGAGAGGACTGAGAGGAGAGAGTGATGAACTAAGGGCCACATTTTAGATAAATCTTTCATATACAAGTACTTAAGATACTGGGACATGTTTTCTTTAAGACATTTCAAATATTACACAAATAATCTTATTCTGTTTACAAGTGAAAATCTTAGAAAGACAGAAAAGTATGAAGAATGGAAAATGCATCCATAATTTAACACCCAGAGATAAATTTTCGATGGGGAAGCCACATCCCACCCTGAGTCACACATGTTAAGGAACAAGAACACCAGACCTTCCTTCTTTCCTTCTATCTTCCCATTAAACCCAATCCCACTCCCACCTGGTTCCAGAAAGTCTTGCAGATGGCTGTATGACAGTGGGTAAGTCTCTTAAACCAGACCTTGGTTACCAGTACACCTCTGTTAGAAAGATACCATGTGACCTGAATGTTACTCACTGAGCCCCTTCCTCACACCACACACAGTGCTTAGTGCCTCACACACCTCTTCTCTGAGAAAGTGCTCTGTAAACCTTTAGGCACCATTCAGACTACAGTGTGAAGCTACTGTGAGTTCTTGATTTGTACTGATGACAAGTTCATCGTCTAGAAGGTAGAGGAAACATAGAGGGGGATGTAAATGGACCTAATTCTAAACAACAAAGAATTAGGTAGAAAGTGATAATTTCAGGTAAGAATTTTCTTTACAGACTAGGAAACAGAAGAGACCTACACTTTTCTCTGAAAGATCTTCCTAGAGTCAAAATATCTAATTTTTTTTTCCCTTAAACTCTCAAATTTCCTGGATATTATTTGATGGAACTTGTATCACAAATGTATTGAGTGCCAATCAGAATGAAAGTAAAGGGTCTGCAAAATGCAAATGTTCTTATGATCCATGAGAATCTGAACCCAGAGTCCAAACATGTGGAAAGCCAAATCCAAAATCTCTCTCTCAGGCACAGGTGCACACACACAGAAGGGTTCACACATCCCGACCCCACCCCCAGCACTGCTGCAGATTCCCAGCAGACCTGCCTTCCACCTGCCATGTGTTGTCAAAGACCCAGTCATGAAGCTTCCTCTCTGGAGGCTTCTATTGAAAAGAACACAGAGTGCTTGTTCCCAGACCCTTGGTGGAGATCCTGAGAATAGTGAATCCTGGAGGCGAATTTTAATTACAGCTTCCCACAACAGCCTCACCTATTTTGCCATTTT
>NW_011487278.1:4317-5350 GCF_000754665.1 Bison bison bison | reverse complement strand
CATTAATGTCATTAATGCTATAATACCAAAAACCAAAAATAAATCTTTAGGGCACATTTAGGAGCAAAGAATTTAATTGAACAGACCCTTAACTGAGCTGGAGATCAAGCCATGTTTCTGATGCCTGACATGTTTCTAAAGCCTAAAAAAGGGCTTGAAATAAGTAAATTTCACAGCATCATTTATTTATAATGGAAGAATGGTGCTTTAGGGGACAATTTTGAAATGCAATGTTGAGAGGTAAGAACAAAGTGACAGGTAAAATCTAGCAATAAAAGGTTACTTTTCCAATTAGCATCAAGAACACAAAATGAACGACTAAGGATGCCTGACACAAAACATTTCTGGAAATTAAGAGTCACTGTTGGGCAATCTTGAATGTCACCACATGCCTCATGAAAGTCTGCATGTAGAGCCCACTTCCTACTGTGATGTCTAGTCCAGGTGACCAGATGCACTGTTTGGAGCCTAGAGCATACCTTTGGTTGGGGATGTCCCACTCCTGTCATCTGCCTTCCCAGAGCTCACTCCTGTGCACATCCAGCTCAAGGAGTGAGGCTACAGGCACTGCCTCAGTACTGACAGCCTGATCTACTCAGTGCCCCACTGATGTCCCATCTAACAATGCATGTGAGGTAGGATGGGAGGTGATATTCCAGGAACTGCCCAAGTCAAAAGAGACAGTTCCATTATCATCAGACATAAAGAATTGTGGGTACTACTGACCACTCATTAGTGATTATTGCCTGTTTTGTATGGACCATCAAAATACCTTAAAGTATCTTGCATTCCTTGAGATTATTTGCTGCCAAAGTTTATCCTTTGAGGAATGCTTTTCTTGTTTCATAAAGCCCCGTCCTAACATGTATTGAAACTGAGCAAGCAACAGAGGAAAAGGACAAAGAAAGAGAGAAAATGAAAAAGAGAGAGAAAAAGAATCAATGAAGGAAGGAAATAAAGCTAAGGAAGGAAATATTAAATTACTAAGGAAGAAAGAGCCAACCAAACCTGGAAGGAATATACTAGACAGATA
>NW_011487278.1:0-383 GCF_000754665.1 Bison bison bison | reverse complement strand
AGTACGGCATTTTAGGTTCTTTTGTTGACTTTTTTTTTTTTTTTTTTTGCAGCCAAACAAAAATAAATTGGAGACTTGAAGCCAGGCAGCCTGGGGATTAAGTCTTGCCTGGCTGTACCAACTGGGTAAGTTCCTGAACCTACTCTATCTTAGCTTCCTAAACTCTAAGACTATGATACCATAATTATAAAGGTGTGTGCCTCCTAACATTGTTAAGAATATTAAATGAGTCAGTACATGCAGAATTTGTAACAGATCAATATATATTGCCCATTATTAATAATGCTATCGGCTAGCCCCTCCTCAAGTTCTGCTTCACTTTTCTACTTTGCATGTATCAGCACTGAGATTTCGTTACATATGCATTGGCCTGCTTTTCAACT
>NW_011487277.1:4831-5230 GCF_000754665.1 Bison bison bison | reverse complement strand
ATTCATTTCCTTGTGGCTGTAGCACTCATGGCAACTTGTTTCCTCAAGACAAGGAGGATGTCTCTGATCGCAGGAAAAGTTTAAGCTCTTTTTAAAAGAGCTCACTTGATTAGATTAGGTGCACCTAGGACAATCTGCTTTTGACTCATTCAAGGTCATACTGATTAGAGACTTTAATTACACCTGCAAATTTCTTTTATGTGTGTGTGTATGTGTGCTCAGTCCCTCAGACTCTTTGCAACCCCATGGACTGTAGCCCACCAGGCTTCTCTGTCCATGGAATTTTCCAGGCAAGAATACTGGAGTGGGTTGCCATTTCCTCCTCCAAGGGATCTTCCCAATCCTGGGATCAAACCCACATCTCTTGCATCAGCAGACAGATTCTTCACCACTACACTA
>NW_011487277.1:0-628 GCF_000754665.1 Bison bison bison | reverse complement strand
AAGAGCTGACTCATTTGAAAAGACCCTGATGCTGGGAAAGATTGAGGGCAGGAGGAGAAGTGGCTGACAGATGATGAGATGGTTGGATGGCATCACCGACTTGATGGCATGGGTTTGGGTGGACTCTGGGAGTTGGTGATGGTCAGGGGCCTGGCATGTTGTGGTTCATGGGGTCACAAAGAGTCGGACATGACTGAGCAACTGAACTGAACTCCAGGGGATCTTCCATACCTAAGGATCAAACCGGCATCTTTTGTGGCTCCTGCATTGCCAGATGGGTTCTTTACCAGCTCAGCCACCAGGGGAGCCCTTTCTGACATATATGTAGTAGGTTACCTGGCAGATTACATGTCTTATCATAAGTATCCATGGTCTATCATGTTCTTATTACTATTAATATGAAATTAATTCATTAGGGTGTTATTTTGAGAGATTGGGTGCCATAATATAAACTGGAATGAGTATACCAAACAGTGTTTTCTGCAATTGTTTATTTTTTCCCATTATTGACTCTTGCTCCCACTTTGCTAGCTATTTCTATACTACAAGAAAAGACAGAGCAGTACATACAATTTTACTTGCCAGAGAAGAAACTCCCAACTTGTGTAGCAATTCCAAGCTTTCTTTT
>NW_011487276.1:5166-6027 GCF_000754665.1 Bison bison bison | reverse complement strand
ACAAAATTCAACATCCATTTATGATAAGAACTCTCCAGAAGGCAGGAATAGAAGGAACATACCTCAACATAATAAAAGCTATATATGACAAACCCACAGCAAACATTATCCTCAGTGGTGAAAAATTGAAAGCATTTCCTCTAAAGTCAGGAACAAGACAAGGGTGCCCACTTGCACCATTATTATTCAACATAGTTTTGGAAGTTTTGGCCGCAGCAATCACAGCAGGAAAAGAAATAAAAGGAATCCAAATTGGAAAAGAAAAAGTAAAACTCTCACTATTTGCAGATGACGATCCTCTACATAGAAAACCCTAAAGACTCCACCAGAAAATTACTAGAACTAATCAATGACTATAATAACGTTGCAGGATATAAAATCAACACACAGAAATCCCTTGCATTCCTATACACTAGTAATGAGAAAACAGAAAGAGAAATTAAGGAAACAATTCCATTCACCATTGCAATGGAAAGAATAAAATACTTAGGATTATATCTACCTAAACAAACTAAAGACCTATATATAGAAAACTATAAAACACTGGTGAAAGAAATCAAAGAGGACACTAATAGGTGGAGAAATATACCATGTTCATGGATTGGAAGAATCAATATAGTGAAAGTGAGTATACTACCCAAAGCAATTTATAGATTCAATGCAATCCCTATCAAGCTACCAACAGTATTTTTCACAGAGCTAGAACAAATAATTTCACAATTTGTATGGAAATACAAAAAACCTCCAATAGCCAAAGCGATCTTGAGAAAGAAGAATGGAACTGGAGGAATCAACCTACCTGACTTCAGACTCTACTACAAGCCACAGTTATCAAGACAGTATGGTACTGGACACAAAGAC
>NW_011487276.1:861-1481 GCF_000754665.1 Bison bison bison | reverse complement strand
AGCCAACTAGGCCAGAGCCAGTCCTGCCTATGAGAATGCCTATATTAGTCAGCCCCACAACAACAAAAGGACATACACAGCCCACATAGGGAGAACTTCTGGAATATAAACTCTGGTGCCCAGAGGTTAGTGTGCTTCTGGACTCATAGGATGTCTTCTACATAGAACTACTTCTCCAAGATTAGGAAATGAATCCAACTTAACTAACACAAAGAAATAAGTGCAGAAAATTGGACAAAATGAGAATACATAAGAAAATGTTCCAAACAAAGGAACAAAATGTGACATCAGAAAAAAAACTAAAAGTGGAGATAAGAAACCTAACACACACATGGACTGCAAGAATTAATATTGTTAAAATCACAATACTACCCAAGGCAAGTCCCTTGGACTGTAAGGAGATCAAACTAGTCAATCCTAAAGGAATTCAACCCTGAATATTCATTGGAAGGACTGATGCTGAAGCTGAAACTCCAATACTTTGCCTACATGATGAAAAAGCTGACCGGAAAAGACTCTATTGCTGGGAAAGATTAAAGGGAAATGGAGAAGGGGGCAGCAGAGGATAGCATCACTGACTCAGTGGACACGAATTTGAGTGAACTCTGGGAGATAGTGGA
>NW_011487276.1:0-761 GCF_000754665.1 Bison bison bison | reverse complement strand
CCAGCCCAAAGGTCTTGTATTAAGAAGATGAGTCCCCAGAATATCTGGCTTTGAAGGCCAGTGGGGGCATGAAAACAAAAGAGTGAAAAGTCTGTAGGAAACAGAGGCTACTCTTAAAGTGGCAAGAAAATCTCACATACCCTGAGTCCCAGTGCAGATGCGTATATTTGAAAGGAGCCTAGTCAGACTCACTAATTGATCTTGTAGAGCTTTCTGAACAATCAGCAAGCAACTGGGAACTCTCCTGGGGACACAGACATATCAGCAGACATTTGGAGGAGCTTGTTCTACCAAGAGGACACTGGTGCTGGCAATCACCATATTGGATTCTTCCCTGTACCATTTTAGCACTGGGACTTACCTGCCCAACAACAGCTGGCAACTTGATGCTTGGGCTCAAGTAGGCAGCCATCTGGGGACCTGGCCCCAGCTACTTGTGGGCCACTACCAGGTTCAAGCCTCCACACCAACCGAGCAGCCAGTGAGATGTTGGGACCCAGTTTTGCCCAGCAGTGTGCCGGCATAATCCCACCTCACCCAACCCCTGCAGCCAGCCACCCCCAGGACCCAGTCCCATAAAGCAGGGGGCCATAACCAGCTCTGAGCCTGGGCCCATGGGTCATGCAAACAGCCACATAGGGAACAAGCTCCACCTCCCAGTGGCCACTAGCTCCAAGTCTCCCTGAGCTACACAGACAGCCACCTGAGAAGTCTACTCTCCCTTCTAGTAGGACTGCAGCCACTGCATGAGGCACAATCTT
>NW_011487275.1:20338-21160 GCF_000754665.1 Bison bison bison | reverse complement strand
CTTTCCAAAATGTACTGATTATCAATTAACTGTCTAATGAGCTACTCTGCAACTTAGTATTTTTGAACCAAAATAATTTATTTTCTTTCATAGAATCTGGAAATTTTTTGGGACAGATCTTTGGCAAGAATAACTTGCTCTATGATCTGTCAGCTGAGGTGGCTCAACTGGCGACTATAAGATCTACTTTAAAGATACTTCATTTTACATGGATAATAAGTACCTACTGAAAGCTAACTCAGGTCTGTGAGCAAGAGGTCTTGGGTCTTTTCCACATGGGCCTTTCCATGACCTGCTTGGATTCTTCCACAGCACGATGGCCAAGTTATAAGAATGTGCTTCCTAACAGTAGTAAGGAAGTGAAAGCTATCAGTTTCTTAAAGACTAGGCCCAGAAACTGGCATAGTTTCATTTTCACTGTAATCTATTGGTCAAAGCCACCACATATCCCAAATTCAAGAGGAAGAGACATAAATCCACACCTGTGGATGGGTAGAATACCAAACACTTTTAGGACCATGTTTTTTAAATTGTCACACCAATGCAGCTTGAATGAAATTATTGTTTATATTTTTACCTTTTCAGTCTCACAATGTTTAACTGGAACAGGATTACATCCAAGACTTTCTGAATTCTCATCCTTAAAATGTCCTTCATCTCTTACTTCATACAGACTTTTTCCAAAGATTGAGTCCTTATCCTATGGATTGCAAAGCTTAGTTATTGGGATCCTTTACAAATACAAATCCTCTCCCTAACATGAGCTTCTCTGGTCTAAGCATAAACTGTACATGCAAGAATTTTATAGAAGAAAGGTAATGA
>NW_011487275.1:19466-20238 GCF_000754665.1 Bison bison bison | reverse complement strand
GGTAATGAAACATTTGATTCTATACCTTCCTGCCCAAATCTCTTCAAAAGATGATCACAGAGTTACCAGTATAAAGGAAATCATTTCTCAACCATCTTGCACATGCAGAGGCTTATTCCAGATATATTTACAAATTTGCCTATTTACCAATTTATAAAGAATCATTTCAATGAAAGAACATTAGATATGGGGAGGGGATGTACAGGAGATCCCTGCTTCTGTGTGTGTGTGTGTGTGTGTGTGTATTCAGTTGCTCAGTTGAGTCTGACTCTTTGCAACCCCATGGACTGAAGCCTGCCAGGCTCCTCTGTCCATGGGATTCTCCAGGCAGAAATACTGGAATGGGTTGCCATTTCCTTCTCCAGGGGATCTTTCTGATCCAGGGATCAAAGCTGAGTCTCCTCCATCTCCTGAATTGGGAGATGGATTCTTTAGCACTAGCACCACAGTATGACCTTCAGCAAATCACTGAGGACTTTTAGGGCATACTGGAGTTTGGACTCAAGTCCTTTGAAAAGAATTAGGTAAAAATAAATACAACACATCAACCCTGTGTAAAAGTACCATATAATATATTTGAGGAGACAGTACAAGAAAAATAAAAATGAATCATATAAGTACATTATAGACATGTATGACCTTTTCTGATTACCTTGAACTCACCCCACTCCTTCTCTAACAACAGGACCTTTCCATATGCAATTTCCATGCCTACCATGTTCTTCCTAGGCTCTACCCTCTCAACCTTGTTAATGGCTACTCAAACTTCAGC
>NW_011487275.1:19237-19366 GCF_000754665.1 Bison bison bison | reverse complement strand
TCAGCGTTCAACTTAGTAATCAATTCTTCAGGAGGCATTCTCTGTTCTCGCCTCTACTTTTCTTACTCAAAGCCTTCCTTTTGTCAGCTATTCTCTTACAGGCATGTTCTTTCACTTCAGAGCAACTAT
>NW_011487275.1:13910-16133 GCF_000754665.1 Bison bison bison | reverse complement strand
TCCAACACTACAGTTCAAAAGCATCAATTCTTCAGTGCTCAGCTTTCTTCACAGTCCAACTCTCATATCCATACATGACCACTGGAAAAATCATAGCCTTAGACAGCATATAAAAAAACAGAGACATCACTTTGCCAGCAAAAGTCCGTATAGTCAAAGCTATGATTTTTCCTAGTCATGTACTGATTTGAGAGTTGGACCATAAAGAAAGCTGAGTGCCAAAGAATTGATGCTTTTGAACTGTGATGCTGAAGAAGACTCTTGAGAATCCCTTGGACAGCAAAGAGATCAATCCAGTCAATCCAAAGGAAATCAACCCTTAAAATTCATTTGAAGCACTGATGCTGAAGCTCCAATACTTTGGCCAACTGATATGAAGAGCTGATTCATGGGAAAAGACCCTGATGCTGGGAAACATTGAAGGCAGGTAGAGAATGGGACAACAGAGGACAAGATGGTTGGATGGCATCATCAACTCAATGGACATGAGTTTGAGCATTTGTTTTCAGTCGCTCAGTGTGTCCAGCTCTTTGTGACCCCATGGACTGCAGCTCTCCAGGCTTCCCTGTCCTTCAAACATGAGTTTGAGTAAGCTCCATGAGATGGTGAAGGGCAGAGAAGCCTGGTGTGCTGCAGTCCATGGGGTCACAAACAGTAGGACATGACTAAGTGACTGCACAACAACAACAATGCATGATGTTATCATGTTCAATTTTAAATAACAAGTTTCATAAATAAGCCTCTAACTCATTCCACCATGCCGATAGTTTTCAGATCACTGTCCTGAAGAACACAAAGGCATTGACAGAGCTTAATCCTCCACTACAGTGTCTTCTCTACATTTGGAAGTTCATACTTTAGTTTCAAAGATTTGTGGGGTTCTGATTTAGAATCTTAGGTTCTCAGATAAACTTGATACTGGTTGCCAAATGTAACACAGTTGGCTTCCTAGAAGGACCCACATGTTCTCTGAGTTACGGAAGGGAATAACATGTATACTGTGATACAGAGATAAAAATAGGACCTTTGAGACAAACTACTATACAAATCGGTCATATATTCAACTTATTTGGGGCTCAGCTTTTCGGTCTCGAAAAGTGGGCTATTATTTCATGTGTTGTGAGGCTAATTAATAAAAATTCCTAGTATTCAATAAATATTATTTTTCTCTTCCTTAACATTGTAAAGTTTAGTGCAGTTTTCATTTACTTGAAAGTTGATAACATGGCTTTTATAATATTTAAAAGGCAATTAATCAACATGAATTAAGAAAAATATAAACAAACATTCCTAAACTATTATATGCTAGACACCATTCTAGGTATTAAATATTCACTCCATGACTAGAACAATTATAATTGTCCTTGAGTATGAAGTAAAATTCTTAAGAAAGAAAACCCCTCCCTGGGTGATACATTGCAAACAACTCAGTTGCACCTATTAAATCAGCCAAATCATTTAGCCTAATCTTTCTTTGTCTGTATTTTTCTAGTACCACTAAAGAATTGTCTTGTTTGGGATTTCCTTCTACAAAAAAAAAAAAAAGATTTTGTTTAGGCTGAAAACACCAAAATTATCATTAATACATTAAAGCTTTCTTTGCAGCATTTTACAAACCTCAAACAGCTGTGACTTTTGTTAAAAGCTTTAGTCTTTCCATTAATATTTGTACCTGATTAAACTTCAATGTAGGTGCACATGGATTGGAATCACACTTTAATATTTCACATGCAGATTAGTGGCATGGGAATTTGCATAAATTTGTTATGCACTGCTGCAAAAGTGAATGCTCAAGCAACTTTTATTTTTATCTAATCAAATCACTGCTTAATGAAAAACGATTGACTGCTTTCAGAGGTGCACTGAGCTACACTCTGGGGATCAGGACATTTACAATTCAGTGGGGTTTCCCTGCAAGCATTTGACTTCAGTACTGCTCAAATACTACTGAAAACTCAGCCCTGCAAAACCAATCTGATCTACCCAGTTCATGGGGAAAGGGATAGAGATAGAATCTTAAAAAAAAAAAAAAAACCCTTTATAGAATAAAACATGTAAAAGAAAGTCAGAGGGTGTCTGTAGCAGTGGCATCAATAGACACAGTTAAAAGCCTACCTGTAACCCAGAGGGAGGCTTAACAATCACTCTCTGTCCCAAAGCAAATGAGCCTTGATACAATGAAATGAGAGGCTAGAGGGATGAGAAATCTTTTTTTTTTTTTTT
>NW_011487275.1:7905-10970 GCF_000754665.1 Bison bison bison | reverse complement strand
TTGCCTCACAGGCGCTCATATCCATAGGCCAAAGTTCTTCCTTGGAGGTTAAAAACAGTTAAGCATCAACAGCTTAGGGTTAAAATGTCAGATGCACCTTCCGAAGTAGTGAGCAGTTAACCTGAACACATGCCTTTGGAATGTCAAGTAAAATCTCAAAGCCATGAATGATTGGGTTTACTATAAAAAAAAAAATCAAATCTGCATGTGTTCCATGAACTCTGCACTGTTCTAGTCAATATAAAGCTTATTTGCATATTGTTATGAAATAGATGGGGCTTCCTTGGTGATCAGATGGTAATGACTCTGCCTGCAATGCAGGAGGCCCAGGTTTGATCCCTGGGTTGGGAAGATACCCTAGAGAAAGGAATGGCAACCCACTCCAGTACTCTTGCCTGGAGAATTCCATGGTCAGAGGAGCCTGGCAGGCTACAATCTATGGGGTCTCAAAGAGTTAGACACAGATATATACTTACTGAGTGCCTACTATAAGTTAACCTAGTATTACTGTAAAATCTCAAATAAATCTAAAACTGAGATGTTTGGCCTTGAGGCATTTACAATTGGCCAAAGAAATATAATTAAGTCACATGTGGACAAACACACTCAACATTTAGTGAAATGAAAAGACTGTCTAAGAGGCCTCGTGCTTTCTTTCCTTTAGGCCACTAAACCTCATGGTTATTTACTTTAAAATATATCCCAAATGTTAGGTCAACGAAAGCCCTGGAGAAATAGCAGCAAAAAATTCCAAATGCTTATAAAGCAAGAAAAATATTTTTTAAAAACTAGTTGACCCTTCTTTCATCTCATTGAATAATACGAACATAACTCATCATTGCCAAGATTATGCTGGCAAAAAACAGATTTTGTGGTTATATCAGGCTCAGGAATGTTTCTTCAGATTTTATTCACACAAATTGACATTAAATTGCTTGTTCTCCTCATCCACCCAGAATACTATCCTGTGCCTGTAATTTATTTCAGAGATCTGCAGTTTGTGATAGAGAGATTGGAAAATCTCTAGACATAATGAGAAAATAGCCTCTTATTTTTTCTTACCAATTTATTCAGTAGATCAAAATAATTGCACAGTGTCTTGAATCACACATTTACAGGAATCTCACTATTTATCTGCCATACTATTTCATTATATAAAAGTGATTTTTTCCTGCACTGAATTTCAAAATTGATAATCCTAACTATAGTACCTGAAGGTTACTCTCATAACTGAATAATTTAGTCATCAGTCCATGAATGTTCAGTCATTTTGCTGATCCTCAGGGCTGAAATAACAAAAACAAAAACTTGTCCTTGATTTCGTTTCTTTGCCCCCTGGCTGACATCTCATTTGATTGCCATCAAAATGTGAAATGTTTATGAATACTACAAACAAAAATGTATAGATATTATCGCACATGAATCCTGCTATACTTTTTCCTTTAAATAAAATAGTTAAACTATTAGCTATAGGAGGCAGTCTTTCATTAAAAGATGAAGAGACTGTTAGTCCAAATACAAATGTTCACCACTCTGTGTAATAAATGTGCTTCAGAAAATTTGAGTCTAAAATGAATTTTTGCAAATGAAATTATTTCCCCATTGGTTATATTACAGTATTAGAGGCTGTTTCCATGTCTGAACTTTGGTAGGCTAAGGTGCAATAAATGATTGCCAAATTTTCTTGCCTCCATTTTCTGTCAATTACAAATTTGAAAACAAATATTTAAATGCACCAAGGGAAGCTCTAGAGAAATTTCGTGGAAACTTATTTCCCAAAAAATGGAGAAAACTTCAGTCATGTGATCACTTGCACCACAACTAATTTATTTGGTACATTTGGGTCTGACTGGTTTTCTTAAAAGGTACTACCCTATTTGAAGGGATAGCTAGCTGAACGTGAGATATGTATAAACACCCCTCCCAGGCAGTGAAATCCATCTTGGGATACATTAGGATCAAAGCAAGAGAAGTGATCTTTTCATGCAGGCCTGCTTTCTAAAGAGTTATGCACAAGGGCACTCAACTGGACATTGCAGTTTAATAACCTTAGAGTCACCACTGCAGATGTCTACATTAGCACAAGGTTTGAAAAAGAAGCAGATGGCTAGAAAACCCTTACTGAGATTCTCTAACAATTTCCAAAGGTAGAACAGCAAGTAGCTTTTATATATAAATGATGTTCACCATATGGTAAAGCATGATTGAATATTTTATATAAAATCAAATTATTATAGCTAAATTGAATAAAGCCAAGGCCAATTAAAAGTAGAGTTGAGCTTCCCTGATAAATATTCGATGAGGTTTGGAGCAGTAACTCTAAACCAAGTTGTAAAAGAATAAAAAGAGGAAAAATAGATAGAAAATGGGTTTTCACAATATCAAAGCTGTTAATTTCTCATATATGAATTCTAATTCCATTAAAGCTCAGGCTATTGCTTTGAAAATATACTGAGAGGAGATAAATCTGACACTTCAAGGCAGATTAAAGATAATGTAAAATGGACACTAATATAACAGACAGAAATTTTCTAGTCTAATGCTTGAAGTCCTATAAAAGTTAAAAAATCATCATAATAAAATTTCATTGGATATTTCACAAGAAGTAATGAGTTTTGAAACCAAAGTCCCCAGATCCTTGCCAGGAAATCAAATACATTGTCTACCCAATGACATCTCTGTTACATGACAAGGGACCAGACCAGTCAAGTCACAGGTAGCTGATAACCTGCAGCCATATAACCAGGACCTTGCAAAGAGGATGTTTGTGTCACTGGTGTGGGCAATAATAGATGAGTAATAGATAGTATCTTGAACAGGAACAGTATCACAGAGTCTGAGGACACTGTGGAGGAATCCCCAGACCCAGAGTGGGTGGCCGCAGGAACTTAAAAAACCCAGAGGAAAGCTCAGGAGCCCCGGCAGTGGGTTGGAACCTGGCCGCTGAGGAAATCACATGTCTTGCGCTCATACAGGGCTTTACAGGTGGCTCAGGGAGCGGTAAAGAATCCACTTGCCAATGCAAGAGACGCAAGAGACCCCTGGGTCGGAAAGATCCCCTGGAG
>NW_011487275.1:5076-6128 GCF_000754665.1 Bison bison bison | reverse complement strand
TATCACAGTTATCCATCTAGCTATACTGCTTCCTATTCCTTCTTTTTCATCACTCTATGTACTCATGCTTTTCTTTTTGAAATCAGTTCTGCAAGAACTCCAAACTAGTGTGACCATATATCTTGGTTTACCCCCTCGGTAACAGCATAATTATATTTTTTCAGTATTTTCTATGAATCTTCTAAACATACAGAAAAGTTGAAGTGAATTTATAGTGATCACCATCTAAAATCTGCCATCGATATTTTACTATACCTGCTTTATCACATGTCTATTCATTCATTCTCCTCTCTCTACTCATCTAGCAGACCATCCTATTTTTTGATATATCTCAAAGGAAGACCACAATAATTATTTAATGGCACCCTCTTTTACTCTCAAAGGTGTCTTGTTTTAGACAATAAGTATGTTATGTGTGTATGATGTAGCTGCATACCTAGAGTGTTACTAGACACTGTGGAAGCATCAAGACAAATATCTGAGTTTCAGTATTCAACTTAAAGTCTATTTGAATGAAATTAGAAAGATGACCACAATGACTGAATTCTGATGGGTATTCTGACTATCAAAGTAAACTGTAGAATCAGAGCAAGCTGATCTCTGTGTGCACAGGAACAACCACATGGCAGTTTGTGGGAAAGTCGGATTTGTGCTGAGCCTTCAAGGATGAGCAGAATGTGGATTGTTAGAAACTGAGAGAGCACTTGGGGAAGGGAGAACAACATATCAACGATGTCAGTAAAAGAAAAATAAGGCCACCAAGACCTAGCCAAAGGATTCATGGACTCATAAAGTTTGCCTAATGTCTAAGACTGATAACCAACTTCCCATCTTGTGAGAATCAGCAGTCATCTCAGTGGCTGAAAAGCCAAGTCACTGAGAGGTCTAGAGTGTCTACCCTGCCAGACACTGCAAGAAGAACATCATGTACAGCAAAGGTCATCTATTGACTTCCTCTGACATGACTTTAGCATTCAGATGGCCCACTTTTCTATGTTGGAAGAAATGTTAAGACAGATTTACTCCTCATGCCAAAATATTATCTTAATAAG
>NW_011487275.1:4217-4976 GCF_000754665.1 Bison bison bison | reverse complement strand
AATGCTCTTTCGATAGACTGTAAGAATAATCTTTATTCTGTGACTCACTAAAAGCAGATTTAGACACTTAAGGCTTTACAAGGCCTTGAGCTAATTAGAACTATGATTGGCTTTTACCCTAATGAGAGATAAATGAAATGATTCTGAATGAAGTAAATGCTGATTTAACTTGAAGATCTCTTTGTTGCTCTTTTGAGGACTTCTATGATTTCTGCTGTGTCCAAACCACCAGACCTTGGGGATTGTCTGGATCATGGAGGCCTACTTGTGTGTGTGCTAAGTTGCTTTAGTCGTGTTCGAATCTTTGTGACCCTATGGACTGTAGTCCACCAAGCTCCTCTGTCCACGGGATTCTTCAGGAAAGAATACTGGAGTGGGTTGCTATGCTCTCCTCCAGGGGATCTTCCTGACCTAAGGACGGAACCCACGACTCATGGTCTCCTCCATTGGCAGGCAGGTTCTTTATCACTAGCGCCACCTGGGAAACCCTGAATGCCTACTTAAACTGACTCAAACCTCTGACCAGACCTAGGTTCAGTCAAAAGCTTAATTTTCTGGGTTCTGACCTCTTTTGCTGCCTCCATCACTGATCACCATCCACTGTTTTTGCATGCCACAAAGTTCACGTTCTAGGTTTACAGTGACACTGTTCAGCCTAAAATTGCTAATATCACAATCACCACCACCAACAGCATAATTATTATGCTATTCCCCAAGAGGCTTTAGGCTCTTGGCATAATTTAGTCAGATTCTGAACTT
>NW_011487275.1:490-1258 GCF_000754665.1 Bison bison bison | reverse complement strand
GAAAAGACCCTGATACTGGGAAAGATTGAAGGCAAAAGGAGAAGAGGGTGGCAGAGGATGAGATTGTTAGATGCCATCACCAGCTCAATGGATATGAACTTGGGAAGACTCCGGGAGATTGTGGAAGACAGAGAAGCCTGTTGTGCTGCAGTCCATGGGGTCGCAAAGAGTCAGACAGGACTTAGCAACTGAACAACAACAACAAATACTATTGTTATGTTTCTGTAGAGTGTAAAAGAGAAGTGATACAAAGAATACAAAATAACTTCAACTAAAATGCTAGGAAACTGAATCTAGCAGTATATAAAAATTATTCTATACCATGACCCCCAAGGGATTTATCCCAGGAATGCAAGGTTGATTTAACATCTGAAAATCAAGTATTTAAGTATATAATATCAATAGAATTTTTTAGAATCACATGATCCTCTCAATAGACTTAGAAAAAGTATCTGACAAAACCTAACACTCATGATAAAAAATATTCAATAATAATAGGTAAGAGGAAACTTTCTCAATCTGATAAAGAGCATCTATGAAAAAGCTACAGTTAACATCATACTTAATGGTGAAAGACTGAATGCTTTTCCAGTAAAATGGGGGAAAAGACAAGTATTTCTTCTTTTGTTGTTGTTGAGTCTTTACGTTATGACTCTTTGGCAACCCCACAGACTGTAGCCAGTCAAGCTCCTCTGTTCATTGGATTTTCCAGGCAAGAATACTAGAGTGGGTTGCCATTGCCTTCTCCAGGGGATCTTCCCAAACCAG
>NW_011487275.1:0-390 GCF_000754665.1 Bison bison bison | reverse complement strand
TGAAAGTTGCTGAGAGTAGATCTTGAAACTTTTCTTCACATACAAAAAATAATTTTTAACTATGTCTGGTGATGGACTCTAACTAGACTTATTGTGGTAATCATTTCACAATATATAGTTTTGAGTCACTATGTTGTACATCTGAAATTAATTTAGTGTTATGTGTGAGTTTATTTCAATAAAAAATAAATAAAATAGACTTTCTTTCCCACCTTGTATTTTAAAAATAGCCTTTATACATCAGTGTCTCTGTGGGAGAGGGAGAGGGTGGGATGATTTGGGAGAATGGCATTGAAATATGTATATATCATATATGAAACAAGTCGCCAGTCCAGGTTTGATGCACGATATTGGATGCTTGGGGCTGGTGCACTGGGACGACCCAGAGGG
>NW_011487274.1:5007-5311 GCF_000754665.1 Bison bison bison | reverse complement strand
CTTATATGCAGAATCTTAATAAAAGATACAAATGAATATATTTACAAACAGAAACAGACTCATACACTTAGAGAAAAACTTATGGTTACCATGGTAGAAGTGTGTGTGTGTGGAGGAGATATATTGGGAGTTGGAAATTGACAGTAAACACTGTTTTATTTAAAGTAGATAATGAACAAGGACCTACTCTATAGCACAGCTTAATATACTATAATAATCAAAATGGGATAAGAATTTGAAAGGAGCAGATACATTTATCTGTATAACTGAATCACTTTGCTGTACACCTGAAACTAACACATCA
>NW_011487274.1:0-508 GCF_000754665.1 Bison bison bison | reverse complement strand
ATAAATGCTGGTGAGGGTGTGCAGAAAAAGAACCCTCCTACACAGCTGGTGGGGATGTAAATTGGTGCAGTCACTATGGAGGACAATATGGAGGTTTCTTAAAATACTAAAAAGAAAGTTACCATAAGACCCAGCAAAATCACTCCTGGCCACATATCTGGAGGACACCAGCAAAACCACTCCTGGGCATATATCTGGAGAAAACCATAATTTGAAAAGATACATGCACCCCAGGGTTCATAGCATCACTATCCACAGTACCTAAGACATATAAAAAACTTAAGTGTCCATCAACAGATGAATAGATAAAAAATGTGGTATATATACATAAAAAATAAATAATGTCATTTAAACAACATGAATGTACCTAGAGATATTCATACAAAGGGAAGTAAGTCAGAGAAAGACAAGTATATGATATTACTTGTCAGTGGAATCTAAAAGATGATACAAATGAAATTATATACAAAAAGGAAATAGACTCAGATATTTAGCAAACAAACTTATG
>NW_011487273.1:4438-5070 GCF_000754665.1 Bison bison bison | reverse complement strand
AATTGAAAGGGCAACCTACCAAATGGGAGAAAATGTTTGCAAGCCACATATCTGAGAAGGGGTTAATATCCAAATTATATGAGGAACCAATACAATCCAATAACAGTGAGACAAATAATCTGATTTTAAAATAGGCAAAGATTTGAACAGACATTTTCCCAAACAAGACATACTAATGGTTAGTAGGTGTATTAAAAAAGGTGCCTAACATCACTAATCTCAGGGAAATGTAAATCAAAACCACAATGAGATATCACCTCACATCTGTTAGATTGGCTATCATCAAAAAGTCAAGAAATAACAAGTGTAGTTGAGGATGAGGAGAAAAGTGGGAATGTAAATTTGTACAGTTACTACAAATAAAGCAATATGGAGGAGCCTCAAAAATTAACGATAAAACTACTGTATGATCCAGAAATCCCACTTCTGGGTGTATACTGGAAGGAAAAGAAAATACTATCTTGAAGGGTTATCTTCAATTCTATGTTCATTGCAGTGATAATAACAATAGCCAAGAAATGGAAACTATGTAAGTATCTGTCAATGGATCAGATCAGATCAGATCAGTCACTCAGTCGTGCCCGACTCTTTGTGACCCCATGAATCGCAGCACGCCAGGCCTCCCTGTCCAT
>NW_011487273.1:0-577 GCF_000754665.1 Bison bison bison | reverse complement strand
TAAATTATAAAATACATAATAATTTAATTAAATTTAAATAATTAAATATATATTTGCTATTTTATTTTTGAAACTAATTTTCTTCACATTTCACAGCTAGAAATTGAACTCAATTATTAATTTTGAGTATTATTAATGGAGTTCTATTAGAATTAACTTTTTCAGAGCAAACAGTTGAGGAAAGAAAACATTCAGATTTTCAATTTGTCATTTCATCTAAATTAATCAGATTGTATAAACATTATAGTCTATATCCCCCAAAGTGTTTAAAAGTAAAATAGAAGTCTAAAATATGTACAGAATTGTTAATTCAGCAATGGTCAATCTGATGAAAACATTTTCACTGATGAGAGAAACTTTACCCATGTCAGATCAGATCAGATCAGTCGCTCAGTCGTGTCCGACTCTTTGCGACCCCATGAATCGCAGCACGCCAGGCCTCCCTGTCCATCAACAACTCCCAGAGTTCACTGAGACTCACGTCCATCCAGTCGGTGATGCCATCCAGCCATCTCATCCTCTGTCATCCCCTTCTCCTCTTGCCCCCAATCCCTCCCAGCATCATAGTCTTTTCCAA
>NW_011487272.1:4723-4925 GCF_000754665.1 Bison bison bison | reverse complement strand
AGACTGTTCCAGACAAGGAACTCACATCAAACTTCTCTTAGTACTCTCACCATGAATAATGATGCAGCATGATCCAATGTTGATTACTTCCTCTGTGAAAGGCTCTGGACTCACTGCTTTATACAGCTGATCTCACTGCATCCTTGCAACAATCCTACAAGACAGAGGAGGAAACTGAGGCTCAAAGAGATTAAGTAACTTG
>NW_011487272.1:0-440 GCF_000754665.1 Bison bison bison | reverse complement strand
CAGAGGAACCAGAGAATCAAATTGCCAACATTCACTGGATCATGGAGAAAGCAAAGGAATTCCAGAAAAACATCTACTTCTGCTTCACTGACTATGCTAAAGCCTTTGACTGTGTGAATCACAATAAACTGGAAAATTCTTAAAGAGATGGGAATACCAGACTACTTGCCTGCCTCCTGAGAAACCTGTATGTATTTCAAGAAGCAACAGTTAGAACCTTTTATGGAACAATGGGCTTGTTCAAAATTGGAAAAAGAGTACAACAAGGCTATATATTTTCACCCTGCTTATTTAACTTCTATGCAGAGTGCATGCATGCATGCTAAGTCGCTTCACTTGTGTTTGACTCTGCAACACTATGGACATGTAGTCCGCCAGGTTCCTCTGTCCATGGAAATGTCCAGGCAAGAATACTGGAGTGGGTTGCCATGCCCCTGTCC
>NW_011487271.1:9870-10679 GCF_000754665.1 Bison bison bison | reverse complement strand
ACCATCCGGTGATGTCCATGTATAGTCTTCTCTTGTGTTGTTGGAAGAGGGTGTTTGCTATGACCAGTGCATTTTCTTGGCAAAACTCTATTAGTCTTTGCCCTGCTTCATTCCGTATTCCAACGCCAAATATGCCTGTTACTCCAGGTGTTTCTTGACTTCCTACTTTTGCATTCCAGTCCCCTTTAATGAAAAGGACATCTTTTGGGGGCGTTACTTCTAAAAGGTCTTGTAGGTCTTCAGAACCGTTCAACTTCAGCTTCTTCAGTATTACTGGTTGAGGCATAGACTTAGATTACTCTGATATTGAATGGTTTGCCTTGGAAACAAACAGATATCGTTCTGTCGTTTTTGAGATTGCATCCAAGTACTGCATTTCGGACTCTTTTGTTGACCATGATGGTTACTCCATTTCTTCTGAGGGATTCCTGCCCGCAGTAGAAGATATAATGGTCATCTGAGTTAAAGTCACCCATTTCAGTCTATTTTAGTTCACTGATTCCCAGAATGTCGACGTTCACTCTTGCCATCCTTGTTTGACCACTTCCAATTTGCCTTGATTCATGGAACTGACATTCCAGGTTCCTATGAAATATTGCTCTTTGCAGCATTGGACCTTCATTCTATCACCAGTCACATCGACAGCTGGGTATTGTTTTTGCTTTGGCTCCATCCCTTCATTCTTTCTAGAGTTTTTTCTCCAGAAATCAGATTGATTATATTCTTTGCAGCCAAAGATAGAGAAGCTCTATACAGTCAACAAAAACAAGACCAGGAGCTGACTGTGGCTTAGATCATGAACTCCTTAT
>NW_011487271.1:5145-6732 GCF_000754665.1 Bison bison bison | reverse complement strand
TTTTGTGCACCAGGACCCAAGAGAAAGGAGCAGTGACCTCACAGGAGACTGACCCAGACTTGCCCATGAGTGTCCAGGAGTCTCTGGCAGAGGTATACGTTGGTGGAGGCCTGGTGCAGGGTCAGCAACACAGAGTGCAGCAGTAGGGGCATGGGGTCTTTTGAAGGAGGTCACCATTATCTTCATTACCTCCACCATAGTTTAACCTCAGGTCAAACAACAGGGAGGGAACACAGCCCCACCCATCAACAGAAAATTGGATTAAAGATTTACTGAGCATGGCCCCAAGCTTATCAGAACAAGACCCAGTTTCCTTCTCAGTCTCTTCCATCAAGAAGCTTCCATAAGCCTCTTATCCTTATCCATCAGAGGACAGACAGAATGAAAACCACAGTCACAGAAAACTAATCAAACCGATCACATGGACCACAGCCTTGTCTAATTCAATGAAAACATGAGCCATGCCATGTAAGGCCACCCAAGATGCATGGATCATGGTGGGGAGTTCTGATTAAATGTGGTCCACTGGAGAAGGGAATGGCAAACCACTTCAGTATGAAAAGGCAAAAAGATACGACACTGAAAGATGATTTCCCCAGGTCAGTAGGTGCCTAATATGCTACTGGAAAACAGTGGAGAAATAACTCCAGAAAGAATGAAGAGATGGAGCCAAAGCAAAAAACGATACTCACTTGTGGATGTGACTGGTGATGGAAGTATAGTTCAATGCTGTAAAGAACAATATTGCATGGGAACCTGGAATGTTATCTCCATGAATCAAGGCAAATTAGAAGTGGTCAAACAGGAGATGGCAAGAGTGAGCATCAACATTTTAGGAATCAATGAAGTAAAATGGACTGGAATGGGTGAATTTAACTCAGAAGACCATTATATCTACTACTGTGGGCAAGAATCCCTTAGAAGAAATGGAGTAGCCCTCATAGTTAACAAAAGAGTCCAAAATGCAGTACTTGGGTGCAATCTCAAAAATGACAGAATGATCTCTGTTCGTTTCCAAGGCAAACCATTCAACATCACAGTAATCCATGTCTATGCCCCAACCACTAATGTTGAAGAAGCTGAAGTTGCACAGTTCTATGAAGACCTACAAGACCTTCTAGAACTAACACCAAAAAAAAGATGTCCTTTTCATTATAGGGGACTGGAATGCAAAAGTAAGAAGTCAAGAGATAACTGGAATAACAGGCAAATTTGGCCTTGGAGTACAGAATGAAGTAGGGCAAAGGCTAACAGAGTTTTGCCATCACTGGTCATAGCAAACACCCTCTTGCAACAACACAAGAGAAGACTCTACACATAGACATCACCAGATGGTCAATAATGGAAATCAGATTATTGATATTCTTTGCAGCCAAAGATGGAGAAGCTCTATACAGTCAGCAAAAACAAGACCGGGAGCTGACTGTGGCTCAGATCATGAACTCCTTATTGCCAAATTCAGGCTGAAATTCAAGAAAGTATGAAAAACCACTAAAACATTCAGGTATGACCTCAATAGATTCAAAGGATTAGATCTGATAGACAGAGTGCCTGAAGAACTATGAACAGAGGTTTGTAACATTGTAC
>NW_011487271.1:1081-1661 GCF_000754665.1 Bison bison bison | reverse complement strand
ATCAATAATGCAATTAACATAACAAGCTCCCCAGAACTATCCATGTAATTATTGCTTTTATAAAGTAAAGAATTGCCACATAAAATGTAAAACAGCTTGAAACAAAATCATAAAATAAATTCCAGAAAACCACTCCTTAGATAAACAAAATAGTGTACTTTTTATGCAACTGATCTTCTTTAAGATTTTGTAAGAACTAAAGATAGACTAGCACCAACCAAATCAAGGAACTCTATTCACTGAAAGAATCAACACAATCCAGCCTGGGTTCCCAAAAGAAATTGTGTCATCCTTCAGATATGTTGATACCATCTGAGACCATTAATTGCTTTATTTTGTTTAACTTATGGAAAAGCAACTTTAGTACATGAATAAGAAACTAAGAAGTCTGAGTGTGTGTGTGTGTATGTATGTATGTATGTATATATACTGGTTACTATTTTAGTCAAATGACTTATGACCAACTTAATCTGAAGTATACTTAATGGCATTCATGAATTGTTTTCAGAATAAATAGGCATAAATTGTAAGTAGTAGCGCACATAATACTAATTAATTAGTATTATGTTTATATAATCAC
>NW_011487271.1:565-981 GCF_000754665.1 Bison bison bison | reverse complement strand
AAGAATGTTTAGTTTTGTAAGAAACCACTAAACTGTCTTCCAAAGTGGTCATATGATTTTTCACTCCTAGGAGCAGTATAGGAATGTTCTTGTTCTTCCACATGTTTCCCAGAAATTGGTGTTGTCAGTGTTCTGGACTTTGACCATTCTACTCATAATAGATGTGCAGTGATATCTCATAATTTTGATTTGTTTATTCCTAATAACAAATAACATGGAACATCATTTCATGTGCTTATTTATCCAGGTATTTATCTGTGTATCTTCTTCCATGAGGTGTCTGTTAAAGTCTTAGCAGCGTGCATGCCTGCTCAGTCATGTCTAACTCTTTGCGACACCATGGACTGTAGCCCACCAGACTCCTCTGTCCATGGGATTCTCCTGGCAAGAATACTGGTGTGGGTTGCCGTGCCCTC
>NW_011487271.1:0-465 GCF_000754665.1 Bison bison bison | reverse complement strand
GTATTATGTTTATATAATCACATCCTTCTCTCTGTCTTTCTCTCTCTCACACACACATGTTTCTTGTATCACTTTTAGATCTTCCATTTTTTGAACAATTGTATCATCACTTGAATTTCATAGACTGTGAATTAAAAACAGTAAGGGGCACTGGCTGGGATGCATATTAAGATAGGCCACATAGTAAAATAACTTCAGGAGATGAAGCATCAGGGAGAAGATTGAAGTATATTTAAGTGGGTAGTTAGTGTCAAAAGATCTTGGCACATAGGTAGACAATGAGATATGACAGCCAGATGTGGAGCACAATGATTTTAATTTATAACAAAATCTATAATTAATGTATGGTAGCAACTGGAGGTGGCTAGGGCACCAAGGGTAGTCTCAAATTTAGAGAAGGGCTCTGTTCTTAGGTCAAAAAGGAACTCTAATTGCAATAATCAAAGGGCTTCTGGTCCCAGTAAT
>NW_011487270.1:4730-5041 GCF_000754665.1 Bison bison bison | reverse complement strand
AAATTGCTGACCTAATGAGTGTAGCACTTTTGTAGCATCATCCTGTAGGATTTTAAATAGCTCTGCTGGAACTCAGCTAGTAATCTACCTTTAAATATAATCCATAGGTACAGCTGCCCACATCTATGTCAGATTTTGTGATCAGGCCCCAGCTGCTTATTCCATGTCTCAAAGTGGAATTTCTTGGGCTGTTAAATGTAACTATGGTATCTTTTACACACTTATCTTCAGAGAACAACTGACTATCTTAATGTTTTAAGACAGGAAATGTCCCATGATTCCAACAGTTCAAATCTAGTCAACACTGTCAT
>NW_011487270.1:0-524 GCF_000754665.1 Bison bison bison | reverse complement strand
TGATTTCATGTTTTGCTAACTTGGAAATTTAATTTGATGTCCTGGTCAACATATTTGGTAGTTTTACTTGAAAATAATAAATCATTATACAGGAACTTCCATGACATGGGAGGAAAGTGCACAAATTTTTCTTAAAATTACCAGTCTGGTGTGTCCATTTGAGCAATAAATTGAAACTGAAATTACCAATATATGAAAGAAAACATCAGTGCTGCTCTAAACAATCATGAGTAATAAAAGAAAAACTCATTGAGACTTCACACTTAGGAAAAGTACTATGTATTGTAAGAAATTAAAAGGGACATTTTAGGGAAGACAAAAGACATTTTTTTTGAAAATTAAATAGATAGGAATATAAATAGGTTTACTAATATAAATAGTTAAGTTTAATTTTATTGCACATCTGGTGTTAATACAAAATAATTGCCAGATTGAAAAGTGATTCTCTATAGAACTAATGGAATTATTAATAACAAAAATGATTAATTTTATATGTCAAATTTGATTTAATGTATAAATATATA
>NW_011487269.1:4738-5050 GCF_000754665.1 Bison bison bison | reverse complement strand
GTCAACTCTTTGCATGAGGTGGCCAAAGTATTGGAGTTTCAGCTTCAGCATCAGTCCTTCCAATGAACACCCAGGACTGATTTCCTTTAGGACTGGTTGAATATCCTTGCAGTCCAAGGGACTCTCAAGAGTCTTCTCCAACATGCAAATCAAAACTACAGTGACGTATCATATCACACTGGTCAGAATGGCCATCAACAAAATGTCTACAAACAATAAATTCTGGAGAGAGTACAGAGAAAATGGAACCCTCTTACACTGTTGGTACGAATATAAATTGGTACAGCTGCTATGGAGAATAGTATGGAGGTT
>NW_011487269.1:0-507 GCF_000754665.1 Bison bison bison | reverse complement strand
TCAAAATTATCTTACACATGGAATGGTATATTGCTAACAGGGATTCCATGGTGAGGAATGGGACTGCCAGGGAATTGGAATACTCTTAAGTCAAAGGAAGGGCAAGTGATTCTTGGCTGTTGCACTGGGAGAAGGTGCAGGCTACAGAGGAGGATACAGAGAAGAGCTGGTAAGGAGGTTAAGGCTCCAATTTGGACATGAGGGCACACTACAGTAGACCCAGGGGAAGGGTGCTATAATGCACATGTAGGGGAATAAAAATAATCTTCCGTCTACCCTGCTAGGTTCTTGGCTGAGAATCCCTTGTAATAAAAAGACAGATTAATAGGGAGAAAACAAATTTAATTACATATATATGTAGTTATAGGAGAAGGCAATGGCACCCCACTCCAGTAACTCTTGCCTGGAAAACCCCATGGACAGAGGAGCCTGGTGGGTGGCAGTCCATGGGGTCGCTAAGAGTTGGACACGACTGAGTGACTTCACTTTCACTTTTCACTTTCATGC
>NW_011487268.1:9746-10208 GCF_000754665.1 Bison bison bison | reverse complement strand
CATCTCCTGTGGAGGTACAGGTCAGCAGTGGACTGCTCTACACCACAGGGACAGGGGTTCTGGGTGCAGCAGACTCGGGTATGGCATAAGCCCTCTTGGAGGAGGCCACCATTAACCCCATCATAGAGCTGCCAGAACATACACAGGACTGGGAAATAGATTCTTGGAGGGCATAAACAGAACCTTGTGCACCAGGACACAGGAGAAAGGAGCAGTGACCCCACAGACTGACCCAGATTTGCCTATGAGTGTCCAGGAGTCTCCAGCGCAGGCATGGGTCAGTCAGTGGTGGCCTGCTGGAGGGTTGGGGGCACTGAGTGTAGCAGTAGATGCATAGGATGTTTTGAAGGAGGTCACCATTATCTTTATTACCTCCACTGTAGTTTGGCCCCAAGTAAATAGCAGGGAGGGAACACAGCTCCACTCACCAACAGAAAATTGGATACAAGATTTACTGAGCAT
>NW_011487268.1:4629-5637 GCF_000754665.1 Bison bison bison | reverse complement strand
AGCTGGAGGAGAAGGGGACAACAGAGGATGAGATGGTTGGATGGCATCACCGAGTCAATGGACATGAGTTTGAGTAAACCCTGGGAGTTGGTGATAGACAGGGAGGCCTGGAGTGCTGCAGTCCATGGGGTCGCAAAGAATTGGACATGATTGAGAGACTGAACTGAACTGAACTGAAAGTTAGTAACACTGAATATAATGCAAACCTAAAACTTTTATTCTACCTGATGAAAAATTTTGTGTGTAGTCAAGATTGGCTAAGATTGGAATGAATTTAATTCAGTACATGAGTTTTGTCAAAAATAAGCTGCTGCAAAATTAGAATTTGATTTTTCTCTCTGGTATCAAAACAAACTTTTTTGGACTATTGATCTTCTATGATGATAAACAATTGTTAAAGGTTTCTCTTTATCTCTTAAGTAATCTGTCTAGAAATAACAAAGATCTTGTCTCTTGTCAAAATAACCACCTATGGGGCTTCCCTGGTGATTCAGTGGTTAAGAATCCACCTGCCAATGTAGAGGACACAGGTTTAACCCCTGGTCAGGGAAGATCCCACATGTCATGGAACAACTAAGCCCATGCGCCACGACTACTGAGCCTGTACTCTGGAGCCCACAAGCTTCAGTGACTGAAACCCCTGTGACCTACCGCCTGTGCTCTGCAACAAGAGAAGCCACTGCAATGAGAAGCCCATGTACCACAACTAGAGAAAGCTCATTCACAGAAACCAAGACCTAGCACAGACAAAAATAAATAATCACCTATGTTCTATGTTGTCTCTATAAGGCCTTTGATTATTTAAATCTGATACTCTCAATATTAAAAGAGCTAATTTTGCTTAAAACTGTGTGATTCTAGTTATTACCTTAAAATATTGCGCTACTGCTGCTGCTGCTGCTAAGTCGCTTCAGTCGTGTCCGACTCTGTGCGACCCCATAGACGGCAGCCCACCAAGCTACCCTGTCCCTGGGATTCTCCAGGCAAGAACACTGGAGTGGTGCCATT
>NW_011487268.1:0-623 GCF_000754665.1 Bison bison bison | reverse complement strand
GCCACATCCTATGTCCTCCTCCCAAGAGCTCATGAAATCATGCTGATACTGCTGCAAAATATAAACCTCTGTTCTTTGTTGTTTGGGGTAGTGGCTGGGCAGTGGAAGCGGGGAAAGGTCTGCTAGATTGTTAGCTTTGGGAAGTGTATATGGCAGTTGGTTATGAGTGTAAAAGTGGAGTCAGGATCAGGCATGCTGAGTTAAGTCCCAGGTCAGAGGAAAGGGAATTAGCACAAGAGTGAAGAAGTCCTGGGGAAGTACTCAGGACCCAGTGCCCAAGGCAGAGGTTGGTGTGAGCAGTCCAAAGTTGAAGTAAAGGTGAGGAGCCAGAAACAAGAGGTCAAAGGAAAGCAGCCAGTCAGAACCAAAAAGCCAAATGGAGTCAGATCTCAAAGGCAGTATTAGGCAGAGTGTTCAGGAAGTCAGAAATTCACTAGATAGATTAGCATCAGGAAGTCATAAACATCAGGGGCAAGAGCAAGGTGGAAAGATGAAAATCCAAGTAAATAGGCTGACCCAAGGAGGTTTACAGAAAGAAAACATGGGTGGGGGTAAGGCAACAGAATTGGAAAGAGCCTAGGCAACTGAAATATTTTACCTTGTCTCTCCCCAGGGCTCAGCAA